>NW_021132730.1:1554439-1755089 GCF_004193835.3 Ostrinia furnacalis
TCTGTCGGTCTGTCTGTCTGTCTGTTACGCTTTCCCGCTTAAACCTCGCTACCGATTTTGATGAAATTTGGCATAGAGATAGTTTGAGTCCCGGGAAAGAACATAGGATAGTTTTTATCCCGGTTTTTGAAACAGGGACGCGCGCGATAAAGTTTTTCTGTGACAGACAAAATTCCACGCGGGCGAAGCCGCGGGCGGAAAGCTAGTTGTTAATAAATTCCAAAAAACTTCAGAAATAAATTAAATGATAATGTGTGGGCGTTTAGTTTCAATGAATAGAATCACTGTAACATTGTACGCCGCCGAGCGACAGCAGCGAGCACAGATTGGAACTCCGGGGGTAATTCTATCGTCGCTCTGCTTAGTTAATTTCGCTCAGACATTCCACAGTTTCAATAAGTGGGTGAATCGGTGAATCTAGTCGCAAGTAATGTAATACAACACGCCGTGTTTGCGAATGGGACGCCAATTTGCGAGTCTGATTTCTAATGCAGAATTACTTCGAAGGAGTTCAAAATTAAATGTAATGGACTAGGAATAGGTTAAATAATATTATATTATAAAATGATATTCTGACTTCTGCCTGATGCTTTGCCCACTAAATTTTGGTTTGTCGCAGAAAGTCCAGCGAGTCGATTACTCTTTTATAATGCGAACAGCTAGGGACTGGAATTCGCTGCCTGCTGCAATCTTTCCTGAACACTATAATCCGAGCCTTTTCAAGGCGAGAGTGAACAGGCACTTACAGGGCAGATATGTACCATCCTAGACTGCATCTCACTTAACATTAGGTGCGATTGCGGTCAAATACCTGCCTTGTCTTGCATAAAAAAAAAGAGTCGCAACCTAGACGTCATAGATATAACTAACTATATTTATTGAGTAAATGAGATTTAGATAATATTAATGTTTGAAATATTAAGTATTTCAATTTATTCGTCGGCACTTATCCGCACTCCCCCGGTGTCGCGCGACTGTCGCAGGTCTAGAACTTTCCCAATTTCCTTCGAGTCAGCTGCTAATCTCGCTCGCGGACGTTATTTATTGTCGCCGTAAATCTGATCATTGTGCGAGTTCCCGAAAGAACTCTTCGGAAGATCTTGTAAATAAGTAAACACGTGGAATGTCGTATAATACACATTTCAGCCGGAAAATGGGAAAATTGAAAAACGGCTAACCTTGAATTATGTCTTCGTTTCTCTGTTTGAGGCACTTTCTTATACTACTATTGGTACTGGTATTTTAATGCATCTTTTTGTTAACTGAAACTATAGCCAGCAAGCATCTAATGCTTGAATATCAATTCTTCTTCTTTTCGTGTCGACAACAAACCTACACAGTGTCAGCCCAAAACTCCGCCACAAGAGTGGCGTTGTCAGTAGCACTCATCAAATCCTCCAAAATATCAATTGAACTGAAGCAATGATGCTTCTGAGTATGGTCAAAGAATAATGGATCCGCATAAAATATTAAAAGGAAAATACATTGCCGTATAAACATTTTATAAAGCTGTTAATATTTTATTTAACCTCGCCTCCCCTGCCTACTTCATAATTTATGTTTTTCCATGGCGTACATGTGGCGACATATGACAATGTGACAAACGACCGGCAAAATGCGCGGTTGAAGATGTATGAAGGCGCCTGTCGCATTTCTCACGGCAGATAAATGACTTGACCCGCTGTCCCTCGCACCGCGGCCTCCTCCGACACAACCCTTTGTGGCGGATACAAGATAATAATGTTAACACTTTGTGCCTGGCAAACACCAATATTAATAATATGACAAATATTTTAGTTATCGAGATTAAAAGAACAGGACGCAACATTTTTAATAATTCTGATAACAACCACAAATTGTTTGAAAATAACTTTCAGGCCTTAGAACCCTTGTTTGGTTCTGCCAAACCAAATCTGAAAAAGAATCACTATTCAATCCTGGAACAGTGAAACGGAGCTTACTTTCGTTTACCGCCACCCAATCCCTTTCAACCTGTATTATTCTTAGTTTTTTTAATGTCCGTGTTCGCTTACACTTTGCGGGCCGCGTGACGGTAATGCGGTCGCGAGCGATGTTTGTACTACAGGCGGCCGCGGAGCGCGGAGTGCGGACTCGACTCCAATTTGCTTGAGTGCAGCTAAACGGAGACGAGCGACACATTACAATATCAATAATGCGAGACCATTATGTAGGTAATCACGCTAACTACCCGATTAAAGATAAGTAATACGGAAATTATTTCATGTTCCATTTAGGTAATGATTTTTTAAGTAACTTATGATTAGGTACGACGACGAATTTTGTTTGAATTTATGGGTTCAAAAATAATGTAAAAAAATATTATGAAAAGTACCTATCTGATCGTAAAATCGTGAAGTATTGATAAAAAAAACTCATAAAAAACTCATAAAACTCATTTATTTCTGTAAATAGGCTTAAAAAAAAGCACTTTTACACGTCCCAGTGTTAACCCTACCACTGCTTCAGGACAATAAATGGGCCAGTGCTGAGAAGAAGCAGCGCAAGAAACTCAGTCACTATTGTCAGCCTCTTTTTCAAAGGTTTACATGCTTTAAAATGTACAAAGTTATAAATATTTATGCGAGCTAGGCAGTAAAGTATCCCAAACATTTTTATCTTTTAAATAATCATCGACTTTATAGTAGCCCTTTTTCATTAAGGTACTTTTAATATGTGCTTTGAATTTATGAATGGGTAGTTCTACAACAGTTTGTGGTAATTTATTAAAGAATTTAATACATTTTCCCATAAATGAATTACCAATCTTATGCAATCTGAAATTTGGAACGGCAAGTTTATTTTTGTTTCTTGTATTAAAGTTATGCAAATCGCTCTTTTTCGTGAATTGCTTTATATTTTTGCGGACATATAAAAGGTTTTCATAAATGAACTGTGAAGCTACTGTCAGTATGTTAATTTCCTTAAAAAAATCTTTCAAGGAAAATCGGGGTCCAAGGTTATAAATGGCCCGCACTGCTCTCTTCTGCAGAACAAACACAGTTTCAATGTCCGCGGCTGAGCCCCACAACAATATGCCGTATGACATTATACTATGAAAATAGCTAAAATATACTAGCCTTGCCGTTTCAATGTCAGTTAATTGCCTTATCTTTCTCACTGCAAAAGCAGCCGAACTGAGCCTTTTTGACAAAGTTTCAATATGAGGACCCCATTGAAGTTTAGCATCTAAAGTGATTCCCAGGAATGTTGTGGAATTTATGCTATTTAATGGTTCATTCTTCACCATTAATTGCGTGGAAACCTGCCTCACATTAGGTAAGGTAAATTTAATGCACTTAGTTTTGTTTGCATTTAACAATAAGTTGTTAACAGTGAACCAATGTAGAACCTGTGAGAGTGTGTTATTAATATCGTCAAAATTTACTTTACCTCTATCAACTTTGAAAATGAGAGATGTGTCATCAGCAAATAACACAATATCACACAGATCTTTTACAAAGTAAGGAAGGTCATTAATATAAATAAGAAATAGCAAAGGTCCTAATATTGATCCCTGCGGCACACCCATAGTAAGAGGTGCTCCAGAAGACTCAGTTCCGTTAATACAAACTTTTTGTTTTCTGCCTGTGAGATACGAGTTCAGCAGATCAAGTGACTTATTCGAAACACCATAATGTCGCAATTTGTTTAGTAAGGTTTGGTGGTCTACACAATCAAACGCTTTTGAAAGATCACAGAAAATACCAACAGCGTCCTTTTTACTCTCCCAAGCATCAAAGACGTGTTTCAATAGTGCTACCCCAGCGTCAGTAGTACATATGTCATTGCTTTATTTGTTTAAAAAAATTGATAATAGGTACCCCAAAATTAAACAAACCTACCTTCTTTATTTCCTTTTTTTTTTTGTTTAAATCCAAAAGTTGGTTCAGTAGCAGTTAGACGAAATGATTGTGTTCGCGGCTAATCTCCGAATGTGTTGTCCCGCGCCGGCCCGCAGCGCTCCGCAGCGCTCGCGTCACGCGTCACACGCCGCTAATAGAGCTGTCACTCGTGACGGACGGAGGGAGACGCGCGAAAACACGAGAGTTAAACACACCATGGCTTATCAAAATGAGAGATGGTTGATGATTTTGTAATCTAGACAGGTGATTTGATTGAATCTGCAAAAATATCGATTGCCATTTCAATTCAGTTACAAATCAATTAAGGCCTCAAAGCACTAGAGCTTTATCTAATAATGTTACTGCTTGATTTTTCTTTTTATTATAAAAATATTTGTATCTTCTACTAAGTACTAACGATATTTTCTTTCATTTCAGGTAACCACCGTTTAATAGACAAGCCGTGAGTCCGACGTGTACTATAAGTATTAAAAACATTGAGGATTGGAAATACGGATAGAGCACGGTATGTAGAGTTACCAACCGTGAACTTTTTGTAAGGAACTAACGAGGCATCTTCGTCTATTTTACAATCTACGGCGGTTGAGGTTGGTTTTATCCACAGAACACAAAAACCTCTTTCTATGTTCTGTGGTTTTGTCGTTTGTGCGCGCCAGAACAGCTTTCAGAGTTACTACTGCTGTCTGTGTCAAAACTACCTAAAACTTTTTGAGGCTCTATCGGGTTTTAAAGATGTGTTCCTGTATAGATTCTCGCTTAAGACCGACTGTACTCACATATACATTTCGAATATTAAAGAAGTTCTGTTCACTCTGACATTGCAAGGAATATGCTAGGAAATAATTACTTACCAATCTAAACATAAATTAATTTCAAAGTTCGATCCTAACATCTTTTTGCTCAGTCTAACATGTGTAACACATTTGTATTTTAGCTGCTTTTTAAGAATCCATCGATTGCATGAATGGTGCCTGGCAACGCTATCGCGCCTGCAGCGTGAAACACTCACTTGACGCAATTAAGGGAAAGAATTTAACGTAATAAATAGCAACAAAGCCGCGAATAAATCTGTGCTCGCGGCGACAAGAATAATTAGTAATTTGGTCACCGTGGCTCGCCGGGTTTATCATTAAGACGTTAGCGCCGGAAACAGAATATCACTCCGCTTTGTTTTTGTTTCCTATTTCCGGTATTACGAAGGTCAATAAGTTGATCTTAACTGTAACGTGATAATTAATATCTTTAACTAAAAGATAATGATACTGATCATTTTCGGCTCAGAGTAAAATATGACCGATTTAATTCTATTAGGCAATCGTTTTCTGGACACCCGATTATGAAACATTATGTTGACAAACCCATTCAATTTGAAAAAAAAAAACAGTTAGTATTATGACAAACCCAAGACTAAAACCGGCCAAGTGCGAGTCGGGCTCGCGCACAAAGGGTTCCGTAGCAGAAAATATAATAAACTTATTTTGTCATTTTATACACCTGGTGAATGGAGCCTAAACTCTCCCGATATTTTGCCTTGTACTTTTATGTATGAATATTAATTTTATATATGTATTTATAAATATTCCGAGCTAAAGAGGTGGCAAAAGCAATGGCAAACAAACCACAATCAATAGTATTCGGTTGTCGCTGAACACTTGGAAACTGAATACATGACTCCGATAGATACGGAAACAAGGCTTTTACATATATTTTTTGCGATTTTCCTAGAACACCAACAAGACTATCGTACACACGCAGTATTCCATTAATGTAATAAATACAACTCCAGTGCCCCACTAATCCCACGTCACCGTCATAAATTACTTGAAGGTGCGTCTCATTTTTAGGTACAGGTTCAATCAGTTCAGGGTGTTGAAATAATTCTAGCTCACGCGGTCTAAATGATGTGCACCGAAGTAACTTTTCATGAAATGCGCGAACCACATCATCTTCGATATAGTTATTATAATTCAGAATGTAGGAAAACGTATTATCTAAAGTATCCATTGTTAGATGATATACAATAAGCTTTAGAAATTTTAAAAACCTGCTACGAAACACTAAAATTTGCACCAAAAATTTAACTTGTGATTCGGCAGACAGTGGGGTGGCTGCTGTACTTTCGGTAAAAGATAGTAATAATGTCACGAAACCAGTGGCATTTGCGAGTAAAAAATTAAATGACACTCAAATGAAATACCCAATATTAGAAAAAGAGGCATACGCAATAATTTTTGGTGTAAACAAATTTTATGAATTTCTGTTTGGACATAAGTTTATTTTAGAAACTGACAATGAAGCTTTAACAAAAATTTTAGGACCAAAACATGGCATACCAAAAATGGCAGCGAGGCGACTACAATATTGGTCAATTTTCCTAAGCGGGTTTGATTATGAAATCAAACACATAAAATCCAAAAATAACCCAGCAGATTATTTATCACGAGTGGCCACAACGGGTCAAGAAAATTGTTATAAAAATAATGATATTGTTGATAAAAGTTTTGAAAGTAACACAATTAATTATATAAATGCATCTAATTTAAACATATTAAATTGGAAAACCGTTCAAACTGCAACAAAAGCTGATAAAATTTTGTGTGATATTTTAAGATTTTGTAGGGATGGTTGGCCTGAAAAAAATTGTTTAGGTGATGATTATGAACCATATTTTAGAAGAAAAAATGAAATCAGCTTAGAAAAAGAATGTTTACTTTGGGGGTACAGGGTTATAATACCTAAGAATATTAAGAAAAATGTAATGGATGAGTTACATGCTAGTCACTTAGGAATAAATCGCATGAAAGAAATTTCAAGATCGTATTTTTGGTGGCCAGAAATGGATAAAGAAATAGAAATGATTACAAGTAATTGTATTAACTGTTTGCAAAATCATAAAAATCCAGTCAAAAACAAACTGACTGTGTGGCCACAACCACCAGCGGTTTGGCATAGATTACATGCAGATTTTCTGGGCCCACTGTATTCAAAGATGTTTCTAGTAATAGTAGATGCTTATTCAAAGTGGCCAGAGGCTTTCATTATGAGTAACATTACAGCTCAAAAGACAATTGAAGTATTTAAAACCATTTTTATACGGTACGGGTATCCATTACATTTGGTGACCGATAATGGGCCTACATGGACTAGTGAAGAATTTAAATCTTTCTGTAAAATCACAGGCATCAAGCAGACTTTTACCCCACCTTATTATCCTTCAACCAATGGGTTGGCAGAACGATTTGTAGAATCATTTAAGTCGCATGTTACGAAAATTGTAGAGAGTGGTAGAAAACTCGAATACGCTTGTAATTTGTTCCTCTTTGACTATCGATGTACAACCCACAAAACCACAGGCCATAGCCCAGCAAAACTAATGTTAGGGAGGGAGTTGAGATGTCGTTTCTCATTGCTGAGACCAAGTACTGCAAGTGCAAAAATTGATTTGGAACAAGTGAAATTAACGATAAGTAGTAAAGATAATTACAAAACATTTGCAGTGGGTGAAAAAGTAATAGTGAGAGACATGAGAAAATCTAAAAAAAAATTGGTCATTAGGAAAAGTTCTTGAAATTATAGTTCCAGGGGTAACATATGTGGTAGAGGTAGATGGCTTGCACTGGAAACGACATGCCAACCAACTTCTGCATTGTAGTCAAGACTTGTAACTTTTAATTTTTTTTTCTTTAAGTAAGAAGTTACCGTTGTTTTGTTTTGTTAGAGTTTCCTCTTATTATTATTTTTTTTTTCTCCGGTAAGTGGGGAAGAGTGCTATATAGTTATGTTACTAAGTGCACTGCTACCTTTATAGTATGCATTATTGTCTGTGACAGTTTGTTGTCGATGACAGCCTCCCGGTGTCTATGATTGGTAATAGTTTGTGATACGTAATAAAACGTACTTTCAATTAATGTGGTGTATTAATTAATTACTACTACACAAATTAATTATAACAGTAAGTAATGATCAGGCTGAAGGTGGAAGCGAGCTTCACCCGGAATCCTCATCCACAGAGGAACTGGCTATCTTACCTCTAACTGCCGGAACACAACAATGCTGTTAACATTGGTGTTATGGCAGACTTAGGTAAGATGGTGGTAGCTAGCCAGGCGGACTTAGAACAAGCCCTACCACCAACCAAACCGAACAGAAAAATTCCCTGCTGGGAATCGAACCCGGGATCTCTGCGTCTGAAGCAGGAGGTCAAGTCTTACCACTAGACCACAGAGGCGGTTAAAAACTTTATTTTCTTGACTTTCGTTCTCATGATGATATAGATGATCTTTAAATGGCTTAAGGCCAAACAAATGTGCCTGCCATTCGCTTTTGTTGGGCGCCAAAAATACAGCGTTATTGATGGCGTTTTTCAGTTTAAAACTTACCACCCTCCTGGTGATATTGGTAAGACCAAATCAGTGCGGTAACGATTTGCCTTTTTTGAACGTCAAAATTACAGAGTTACTGATGACAATTTTCATTTTAAAACTTGTCTTCAGTGCAGTTTCCCTTTTCCCCGAAACTATTTTTAAGCTTTAGGGTGGTGTCAATGTGGGAACAATTCTGGTCCTTTTGGCTAATCCTAGTTTACAAATTAGCATATTTAATCACCGAATAGACATTTTAAATCTATTTTGTCATAACCAAAGAACATCCAGCCAGTATCCGGATATTAGAAGCACATGCAGGCAACAGTGTTACGAGTACAACATGACACGCTATTAAGCCCTGGCATCGGCCGACGCGGCGGGGAAACATTGTTATGTCAAGTGCTCGTTACATTATTATGTGGGGAACGTTTTGAAATTGCTTGTGATTTTCTTTCACACAGAGCCACTTGCGCAACTTTCTTGCCTCTTCTCGCGGGCCGTTACACATGTTTTGATTTGAGTTACTTTTTCTATAGCCTATTATATTTGGTGTAATATAAGTAGAACATAAGGCGTAAGGCGAGCAACATACGCCTACAACAAAACAATACACTCCTGACGACCACGACCACAAGACGAGTAGAGTTAAGAGTGTAACGACTGGAGATTAAGGGAAGAAGTAGAAAATTAGTGTAATTTAAAATCAGTGAATGTAATATGTATTTGCCTATAGACTCAAAATTGACAAGTATTATCATAACAATGTTTATAAACATTTTGAGTAGGCTGCCAGTACTCAAAAGCTATACTTTTGAATATTTTTTTATTTTTCTCTAAGTTCTGTGTCCATTTAAAGAATAGGATAATTCCGAGTACTTTATCTGAAACCAGAACTTCGTTGTTTTAATATTTTCGTTAAAAAGTACTGAGAGTAGAATTATTTCAGTTTTTATTGTGTAACTGGCAAGACGAAGCCATTTCAACATTTTATATAACACGTAGTAAAAGGAAACGAGAGTGAAGCTGTGAGAAGTAATTTGCACGCGCTAAAAGCATTTCAAACGATTACAAAGCATATTTTCAAGTTGTTTGCATTTCTTTGGATATTTTTGCGAAATATATTTTAAATAGTTTTGAATTTTTATGGCATCTTGTTAACAATTTGTTTGAACTAGATAAAAATGCAATTAAAAACAGGTTTTTTCGTAAAAGTTTATTAAAAGTATGACTTTATAAATTGACGGCCGTAATGAAAACCATCTAGAGAAATTAAGTAGTTTTTAGGTATTAAAATTCTTTAAAAGGTTCTATAAAAACCAAATACTAAACTTTAAAGACTGATTGAAATCCACGTAGACGGACCTACAGGCAATAAGTACCTAAGTAATATTTATCTGAGCAACATTTTTTTTTTTATATCCACAACGAGGAAGCTCTTGGCCTGTATCTCACCTGATGGTAAGTGACGATCAGGCCGAAGGTGGAAGCGAGCTTCACTCGGAATCCTCAACCACGGAGGAACTGGCTATCTTACCTCTAACTGCCGGAACACAACAATGCTGTTAACATTGTTGTTATGGCGACAGACTTAGGTAAGATGGTGGTAGGTAGGATGGTTAAATTAGGCACTTTATGTGCGCTGCACAGGAACATAGAGGCTGATGAAGAAACCAATTAATTCTTAGATAATAGTTTTAATTACTTGTTAATTAAACACAGACGAGAAGTAGATTTAGTAGAGCTTATAGAACGTCAATTTAGATTAGCGCAAAATCTAAAATTAGATTATTTACCTTTTTGTAATAAGTCCCTGATTAATTAACTTGCTCATGTCAACGATAAAATTAATTAATAATAGAGCTACATACGTGAAAAATATTATTATTTCTTTTCGTTAACCTCCATTTTTAAAGTATGATTACTTTTGAGGTGGATTGTTCTAAGTATGCATTATGTATTTTAAAGACGTTATTATTTTCGCAGAGTTTTGAGTTACCGTATTTTACTTTAAAGAGACAAATCAAAATTATAATTAACACGAGGTCATTGATTTGCCCGCAACGACCCTGTGGACAATCTTAGAAAGCTGAATAACTACAAAATTTAGGTTCCAAATATAATAAAATTACTACTAATATTGTATTTCAACTCCGAAATTCAACCTCATAAATTAAATTAATGGAATAAAAGACTTAATTTAAATATATTAAGTTCTAGAAAACAAATACATTTACGATTTTCTTAATTCTATTAAAGTTGAAAACGATTAATTATTTAATGAATAATCGGTTCATTTCGAAATCAGTGCCAGATTTCTAATGCTAATCTGTAATTTTAACAATATTTACACAAAAACATCTCATAATTAATATTTTGTTAGCTTTACGCGTTGATTTCGATTCCAGTCGGCCGTTTGGTGTAGTGGTTCAGAACGGACTACTATGCCGAGAGGTCCCGGGTTCGATTCCCGGCCGGGCAGAAATTGAAATGATGAATTTTAATTTCTGTGACGGGTCTGGGTGTTACTATGTATAATATGTATGTATTTAAAAAAAAAAATATAAGTAGTATATCCGTTAAGCTAGCACCCATAACACAAGCATTAAGTTGCTTACTTTGGGGCTAGCTGGCGCTGTGTGAAATTGTCCAAAGATTTATTTATTTATTTATTTATTTAGGTTTCTGTCTAGTTTGACAATATTAGCTGTTGTAATTAACGTGTGAAACGTTGTATCTGCCTTATTACACTTATCTTTTCCGCCCCGTATGTCAGGTAATACAACTTCTACGTAATATTCAGCCTCTGACCTTGAGTCAAATAAATCCCAACAAGAACTCCGAACGTAGATATACAGGGTGTTTGGCGCATCGTGTGCCAAAATGATTTGGCGGATAGAATGGGTCATTTCCTATATTTTCAGCCCCCATAACACGTTGCATGCCAGGCGGCTACTTTTAAATAATTATTTTTCGTAATTTCACCAAAATACCCAAATCGCATCATTTAATTTCGATTTAAAAAAAACTACTAGGCGCAGCCTTAAAGTAAATATTTTGTTTTGACGTGCATGAATGTAGAGTTGCATCAAATCTAAATTTACTGGCAAATATCATCTAGTTTTTTTTAATTCAGCTTTGAAGTTTTCCGAAAAGTTAAAAATGAACTGAACATTGAAGTTTACATGGGTGGGTATAATTAAAAAAAAAAGAGAGTGATCTCCTGATTTTATCAAAACTTCTCTAGTCTATCCTCATTCAAACAGTATACTAATCTTGTTTAAATAATAACAACTTCACAAATTCCTTAAATTAGTGCATTGACTCTACTCGGACTGATTTGCGAAATTTGTGTTTATAGCCCCTTTTTGTGTGAATAGCACGTAGAACACCTAACAGGTAAAAATTATTTATCTTAAGCAAATAATGTAAAAACCTTTTCCCAATCGTTTTTCAATGTGGATTTCTTGAAATTAAAGACAAAAATAATTATTTTGTTCGTTTATTAATTATTACAAATTTTGTTCAAAATTTCCGCTTCGGCAACGTATACACTCAAGAGTTCAAGACATCTTCTTCTAATTTCGACTGTTGTCGTATGCAGCCACATTTCTCTTTTTATTACTACAAAGGCGTTTTCTACTCGTGGATTGGAAGAGATGGCCCTATACAGTGGCCTGCACGTTCCCCAGACCTAACTCCGTTCGATTTTTACGCCTGGGGACAAGCTAAAGAACTAGTGTACGTAACGGATTCAAACAATAGAAAAACTACAACGAATAGAAAACGTCTTTGTAGTAATAAAAAGAGAAATGTGGTTGCATACGACAACAGTCGAAATTAGAAGAAAATGTCTTGAGTGTATACGTTGCCGAGGCGGACATTTTGAACAAAATTTGTAATAATTAATGTAGGGACGGGGCTTCGCAAGGAAATGCACTTTCTTCAATGATACGTTTGTTTTTCTTTAATTTAGTACAGAGCTACAATTTTGTCCGTAACCGTCGTGCCGCCATGCAGTATTGCCAGTCCTACATTAATAAACGATCAAAATAATTATTTTCGTCTTTAATTTCAAGAAATCCACATTGAAAAACGATAGGGAAAAGGTTTTTACATTGCTTAAGATAAATAATGTTTACCTGTTAGGTGTTCTACGTGCTATTCACACAAAAAGGGGCTATAAACACAAATTTCGCAAATCAGTCCGAGTAGAGTCAATGCACTATTTTAAGGAATTTGTGAAGTTGTTGTTATTATTTAAACAAGATTAGTATAAAATTATCACTTCACTAAGATTAGTATACCGTTTAAATGAGGATAGACTAGAGAAGTTTTTATAAAATCCGAAGATCACTATCTCTTTTTAAAAAAAATTATAGCCATGTAAACTTAAATGTTCAGTCCATTTTTAACTTTTCGGAAAACATCAAAGCTGAATAAAAAAAACCTAGATGATATTTGCCAGTAAATTTAGGTTTGATGCAACCCTACATCAATGCACGTCAAAACAAAATATTTACTTTGAGGCTACGTCTAGTAGTCTTTTTCGAAATTAAATGATGCGATTTGGGTATTTTGGTGAAATTACTAAAAAAATTAATTTAAAAGTAGCCGCCTGGCATGGAACATATTATGGGGGCTGAAAATATAGGAAATGACCCATTCTATCCGCCGAATCATTTTGGCACGCGATGCGCCAAACACCCTGTATAAGCGTCTTAACGACTTTGCTCAGAAGGCGCATTTTTAAAGCTTCCGGCGCTTTAATTTGTACAAGTAACCTCACAAAGACTAGGTAGGTATAGCCTGACCAGGAACATAAAAACCCTGGCACAGAGGCGCTTCAATTGCATTTGATAGTGCAACACTGAGTACAGTCGTACATGTGTTAAATTAATAGGCTAAATTTATGTATCAGGATTCAGGATTACGGGCTAATTTGATATTTTCATAAATTAACGAAAAATATTATTAAAGATAACCTGGTTTAAATAAATTAAATGAAACCATCAATCGAGCTAGTAGGATTTATTTTATTATTCGTCAATAATCAAATTCAGAACATGGATATTCAACTGCAATGTCTGCTCATGAACGCTTCAAACTCGGTACTTCTTTCCCAATTCCATAAAATTCAAAACTTAGAAAGTGACAAAAAACTTTAAAATAGGTAGTTGAAACAGACTACAGCTAATTTTCATAGTGGACTGTACCATACGATAAACATGTCAGTCAATTTGACAACCTTTGTCGGAAACATTATTCAATGAAAATATTGTCCGAACCCTTAGTATTTCTCTTCGACAAATACATTAACACATCGTGAACCACTTTTCTTTCACGACTATAAAAATATTTTAGCAATTTAATTCACAAAATCAATTGCACACATTTAAAATAAAGTTTGTTTACACTTTGACAACAATAGACTGACATGCAAGGTGACATGTCAATGAAGTTTTCAGTTATTGTTGCCATTAAAAGAAATTAGTACCATTAGATTTCCGCAACATGGCGAGGGTTTTTATGTTCCTGGTCAGGCTATACACAAATTCCTAAACAAATTATTTATACGAATATCAATATGTAAAACTTAATAGTTAACTAACTTTACTTCCAAATGTCTGCATGATACTGCAAAGATTGGTACGAAGTAAAAATTGGTACGCTTCCAGCTTGGACCAATTTGAAAGTCGATAAGGCTTTACTAATTTCGGGACCATACTTTTCGAGAACATTGCTCGTTTTGATACTGCTTCATTTTAAAAAAAAAGTCTTTTACTTTGTATACTTCTCTATATGAAATAAAGGTAAAGGTATATGTGTCTGCTGTACTCTGTATTAACATGATCCTACTATTCGGCAGCTCATAGTTGTCTTTAACCGAACGTCATACCAAAATATGGGTTACCGCCTGTCCCTAATTACTGATATCTATTGACATTAAAAGGACTCGTTCCCACTTCCCACTTCGCCTTCCCTTGTTTCGACGGACACCGTATCCGGGCCGTAGGCGTTCACTTAAAGGCAGTTCCGGCCGGAAAACTAACAAGTTCTTAGACTGGCTCGAATTAGCTGAATCTGCCGGACTAGTTGCAAACGTCTAAGGCTGGTTATAGAGTCACGCTGACCGTCAGCGCTGACAGCCGAAAAAATGAAGCGTCGGCGCCGAGCGATCAGCGTCACACAGGAACGTTCCCTTCAATTAGAAAGAAAGAAAGAAAAATTATTTATTTGACAACTTAAAAAAAAACAAAGGGCAATATAAAAATACAATTATAAAAAATAAAAAAAAGTACAAAGACAATGAAGATGGTTTTCAGTGGGTACCTTGTACGCAGGGGCAAAAGAATGTAATAAATTAAAAAATATACATATTGATCTGTCAGCGCCGACGATCAGTGAGAGCGGTCAGCACGATTCTAAAACCCGCCTAAATCTACATATAAGTAGATACTGCCCATGTTATATACCAACATGGAGCAATATTAAATTTGAATTTGAATAAAATGGAATTTACTTGTCGTTTTCAACCGACTTCAAAAAAGGAGGAGGTTCTCAATTCGACCCGTATGTTTTTTTTTCTATGTTTGTTACGCGATAACTCCGCCAATTATGAACCGATTTGAACAAATCTTTTTTCGGCGTATAGGTAATACCTCAAGGGTGGTCCCATTTAAATTTAATAATAAAAAAACAACCCCCAAGGGTGGAAAATTGGGGATGAACTTTTTTATACGCAATATCTCCGCCGATTATAAACCAATTTGAACGATTATTTTTTTGTTGAATAGGTATTATCAAAAGGGTGGTTTCATGCAATTTGAAGAAAATATTTTCACCTCCAATGGTGGAAAATTGGGGATGAACTTTTTTATACGCAATATCTCCGCCGATTATGAACCAATTTTTTTTGGTCTCAGTGTACTGCCTACCTTCAGTGGTAACATCAAGGTAATAATTAGTTAACTAAAAAGCAAGAAATAAGTAAAATTTTATTTAAAAAAATAAAACCGACTCCAAAAAACCTACACTAAAACGGTGCAGGCAAACTTTACATGTTTCATAATCTTGGCACCGACTCCAGAAGTATCAATCATGGTATACCTACATAAATATTAATAATTCGTCCTAATAAATAAGTAGGTAATTAGTAATTATTTTTCTACGTTTTAGTGTAGGTTTTTTGGAGTCGGTTTTATTTTTTTTTATAAAATTTTACTTATGTTTCATAACCAGCTACGAAAATGGTTTATGTTTTCTCTGTTAATAACTTATTATTTATTCATAATAATTTTTATCCACTTTCGTAGCCGAGTTTCATAACCTGGATCTTAACATTATTTAACCGAAAATAAGAATTAATTTTTTCTTGGGCACTTAACAAGTACAACACAATTTTGTTAGCATTGTGTTGTACTTGTTATTTTATTAAAAACTAGCCTTGCGCCGGCTTCGCCCGCGTGGAATTTCGTTTGTTTAATTTTCCTGAATTTTCTTTGCTATAAACCTCACGGAGCCCGAGACCTTTCCAACGAATGCAAAACCGTGGAATTCGGTTCGTGCGCTCTGGAGTTATAGCGTCAGGAAGGAAAACCCGACTTATTTTTATATAGTAGATAAATATATTTTCTGAGCTTATGAATGTGTTTAAAGTCAAAGAAGGCAGGAAATATTATCTTGTTTACCCTTGTAAACCATAATTCCCAATATATCAGCACTAGATGTTATCAAATATCAATAACAGATATAGGTAACTCTGTTTTAATAAAAAAAAGTTAGGAACAGAGAAAATAAACATTTACGTAAACTCAGCTACGAAAGTGGATAAAATATTTATTAATTAATAACCAGTTATGAACAGAGAAAACATAAACCATTATCGTAGCTGGTTATAAAACATAGTTACATTAACGACAAGTAAATTCCATTTTCATAACTGGTTATCAAGCAAGAAAAAATAGCCATGTTCGTAACTGGTTATCAAATTTCAGTTACGAACATGGACTAAAGGCTTTCCTCTTTACCATCATCCAACGGTACGATCGTCTGGTCAACATCCTGAGTCGTTTATCTAATGTAAATACCCAGTGGATTATTTAACCGCTTCCTACAGTAAAGGGAACCGCTGTACAACTTTAATAATGCTTCTATTTACTTTATAATAAAACACTAGGAAATGGAAAACCAGCAGATGACTTTTTAATTTCACAGTTAGGTATAGTAGTAATGCAATGTAGAGAACCATTTTAAGATTTTTTACCCGACTACGGCAAAGCAAAAGGAGGGTTATGATTTTGACAGGCTATGTATTTTAAGTTCTTGTCGTGAAATAAAAACGTGTGTGTAGGTATTGCCACAGTATTACGTTCTCGGCAACACTCAAACTTACATTTTTACTTTGATGTGCAAGTTATGTTGGAAGTGTTACAACCACAGTAAAGTAACATAAGTAGGTCTCCACAAATACCAATACAAAGTTATCAAACTTGGTAGAAGCTTAATTTGATCCCTTTCACAATCACCATGATTGTATTCGTTTTAAAATAAAGCTCATTGGTTAGGCGATAAAATGCCAAGTAAATTCATTCTGAGTTAGATTTTCCTTTCACAATTACCATGCTTATAATCATTTTAAGAAAAACCCTTTTGGCTAACCTGTTCGGGGTTACTGCGAACGATTTTACTGCGAAGCCTTCTTTATTTGACTTAGCAGATAGATAAAAAAAATGAAATTACACACATACATACATAGAATAAAGTGGGCGGTACAAAATTATAGATGAAATAAGATTATAAATACATTACATTTTATTTACTTATTACATATATTTAACAGTTACATCCTTGATTAAATAACATAAGAATAGAAACATAAATATAAATAAATGAATAAGATGCCAAGTAAATTCTCATAGTCGGTGCATTAAAATACCACCCCCCCTAGTCAAAACGTACTTTTTGATCGAATCGAAAATCGAATCCGTCAAAACTCCATACAAAAAAGGGGCTTTTCGACCACTTTTCGACTGGTTTGCGATTAAAATTTGCACTTTGTCTAGACCCACAGATTTAAGTTCATTTACTATTCTATTCAACTGTGGTAATAAAGTTGCCAATAACAACCTACGCGTCGATCGTTCTTCAAGTATAGGCAATTAGTGAAAATGGCGCCACTCCTTGCCGATCCATCACCGGAATACTTTTACGAAGAACTCATCAATTGTTGTCTCAAATAACCTATCTTCGATACACAAGGAAAATGTCGAAAAGAATCTCGTGCACAATGCGGTAGTATTGAATGGATTTACCCTGCAATGGGGTGAGGAAAATTAGATCAATTGAATAGTCAGGCGTGATTTCGTATGCGAAATTATTTATCATAAAGTAATTTGCAACTAGGAACTCATGACTAATCAGAAGTCATGGGTTCCAATACTCAATAATTTTGTTACATTCCTTAAGTTACAAATGTTTTACAAGTTTAAATATAATTAACTAGCTTTCCGCCCGCGGCTTCGCCCGCGTGGAATTTTGTCTGTCACAGAAAAACTTTATCGCGCGCGTCCCTGTTTCAAAAACCGGGATAAAAACTATCCTATGTTCTTTCCCGGGACTCAAACTATCTCTATGCCAAATTTCTTCAAAATCGGTTGCGAGGTTTAAGCGGGGAAGCGTAACAGACAGACAGACAGACAGACAGACAGAGTTACTTTCGCATTTATAATATTACTAAGTTGGGATAGGTACTGTGTGAAATTTTTTGTGTCGTGTCCAATAGAGTTTGGAATGTTCACATACAATTTTTCCTGTACTTCATTATTTTTTTAATATAAGGGTACATCCCCCCTTCACCCCTGAACTCTGCTGAACTCCGAAATACAGTCACGTGTTATGTAGATAACGTGATTCAATTTGTTAATTATTGTCAAGTTTTATACATATTCTTAAACTCATTTTATTTATCTAAATATAAGATGAACTCTATTTAGATCAAAGTAGACACGTGCTTTAAAATAGCAAATAAATAATATTCTAACCACAGAGTATACTTACCTATACAAATTAGAGCAATGTGATTAGATATCGGACATATTTTAGCACATTAGGTCATAGTCTTCAATGACAGACATAATTACCATTTATTTGTACTTAAGGCACTTGGTATTTGTTCATCTCAACCAATAATGAACATAAAATGCCTTATTGTTCCTCATTACACCCTCATCGGTTCCCGGAACAATTCTGCCTTCCTTTATGAACTGTAGGTATATTCTTCAGGATAAAGTCCTATAAGGGATCCCGGCCTTTTATCGTTTTCAGGGCGCTGATAACGACCCAAGAATCAAAAGAATGATTCAGGGGAAAGGAAAACATTAGGAAACTCATTAAATTGTGTTTTTAATGGCTTTACATTTGTATTGAATATGTGTTCGTTTCTAAGAGTGTTGACTAGGCTTTGGACCCCATTGATAACGCTTTAATCGAGGTAGGATTTCGGTCCACAACCTCAGTTATGTAGAACTTTCGCCGGTAAAGGAAAAACCAACGGCCCCTGTTCTGTTATGTTACCGGACCGGTGTAAACAACCGGTAAATTACACTCTCACCTCGTATGCAAATAAATGATTTCATTTGATTTGTATTTGCTTCATTCTTCATATGAACACAAAAGATTTCAGTTTCCTATAACTAAACGAGTCTTTAAAACGGCCTAAACTAGATCATGAGTAATGACTTTTTTGGTTATTAATTATGGATTCTTCTATTCGTCTACACCAATAATGCTGAAGCGATGTCCTTATTTTTTTTCAAACCCACATATTTAAAATCTTCCTTGTCATGTCAGACAACAAAAAAAAATTTAAACTCTGCTTCCCCGACTAATTTGGCAGCCGTAAAGTGTAGGGCAAATTTTCTATGCCTCTTCATTTTCTTGCCTCTGGTAAATCAAACATCATCATGCTGCTGCAGTGGAGATCAAATGATTATGAGCCATATTAATTTCCACTATTGTTCCAGGTACATGATAGACCGTCCGTCCGCCACGCGCGTGTCAGTGCGAGTGCAAGATCTGCTGTTCGCCATGGCCGTTTCCAACTCCTGCATGAACCCGCTGGTGTATGGGTCCTATACCCTGGACATCCGCGGCGCCGTGCGACGGTTCCTCAAGAACACCTGCTGCCGGTCTACTTCAGCGTCGGACACTATAGGTACGTGCTTGAGGCACTTAAATAACCTGGTACACCACCAGTCTTAAATATTGAGCACTTCGCGTGCAAGACTTGCTGTTCGCCATGGCCGTCTCCAACTCCTGAATGAACCTGCTGGTGTACGGTTCCTATACCCTAGACATCCGCGGCGCCGTGCGACGGTTCCTCAAGAACACCTGCTGCCGGTCTACTTCAGCCTCGGATACTATAGGTACTGTTACCAGCAGGAAGCCCTGAATAATCTGTACACTCGCCATATTATGAGCTATTACTAAGTAACTATAAGCGGCCCCGCGCACTAGGCAGCCTGCCAGACTGTGGCAGCCAGTCGAACATATTATTATGACTGTGTTTGAGAGTCCTCGCACTAGGCAGCCAAGGGTGTTCATATACCGGATTGGCTGTCACAGCCAGGCTGCCTAGTGCGCGAGGTTGCTTAATAATATACAAATACTGTAGCAGACAAAAATAAAGACTAACCCCTTTTGCACTTATATTTTCATGTTAGGTTACAATTTAGGCATAAGTACTGCCAATAGTAACCAAGTTTCTTTAAGCCTTCTTTCTTCTCATTAGTAGCAGATAAATCCCAGACATTTTTGGAACGCGGATGAGTGGAAGCGGAAGTGGGTAAAAAGAAAATATTATGAATATTTCAAGTTAAGAACCGCGAGGAAACGCTTCTCTGTTATTCAAATATGCTTACGCAAACATTCCAGTGAAGATTTATATTATTTGCTAACGTTTTATTTTGTTAACTAACTTTCCGCCCGCAGCTTTAAAGTATCTCACGATCAAAGTCAAATACACTTTTATTATAAAAACCTCGTAACTCATGCAAGGTACGAACTTTCATAATATGAACGTATGAATAATTGAATATTTTTTTCAGGTAACTCCGGATCAAGCTCTACCAAAAAGAACGTGGCGCCTGAGACACCACTGGTAACGCCTCTTAAGGTAAACCCTAATTTAATAACACTGAAGTGAATTACAAAAGTACAGGCCATTCGTCTTCACCAATCCGTACTGGGCATACTAGACGACCTGAACCACTAGGTACCCCACAGTAGGGATGGGAAGTATACAATAGGGGAGTCCGTATATAAAAAAACAGTAAAGAGAATTTGTTTCACCGCTTTTTGTAGAGGAAAAAATCTTTGAATCCCTCACATTGGGGTATTTTTTCAGCTTTTGCAAAACAATACTAACATTCCGCGACATTCAGCGATAGAGCACTTGTCTGATCTCAAAAAGGAGAGTCTACTTCAAATGAAGTTCTTCGGAAATCGACCTGTCATTAATATCAAATAAAAAAAAATCAACTTTGGGAAGAAATGTTGGAATAAGAATTCACACTTAAGTGTGAATTCTTATTCCAACATTTCTTCCCAAAGTTTAACCATTAAACAACTTAAAACGAGAAAAGCATTGTTTAGAACAAAGTTATCAACTCCTAGTTCAAAGTTCTGAAACTAATTTGGAATTATTTATCGCCTATGCCGTTAAGTATTCAATGAAAACATCAGTGTATCTTAATTTTATTCAAAACTCAATTTATGTCTGACTTAAACGAGATCTTTGAAACTTTGTGGAATATTTTAACAGAAGGAGAAATAGTTTTGCATTATTTTCTGTATTCAAAAATAAAAAATAAGCGCACGGAGAGTCCCGTTTGAAACGGTAAAAAACTGTAAAATATTAATTAGATTAAAAAGTACCAAACTTTACATTTACAAAAATTTTATACTGTATCTACTTGTTTTTATGTCAATAAAAAAAAACTGTAATAGGTAACCACGACACGAAGTATACATTAATAATCTGTGCCATAACCCACACTCTACTCTAGTGTTCCGATGGGGTGCGTGTGACATTTTTGTGATAAGAAAGGATTCAGGGAAGGGATCAACTTTTGACAATTCCCATTTTACCCGTGGTTTTGGTGCGAGGCAGACTAGGTTAGACATTGTTTGCAGGATACCCTTATTTATGGCCGTCCTCTTTACACACTAGACACATCAAGAGAAATGACTGGGACCTATACAAATAATTTAAGCTTCGCCCGTACGTTACGGGCTGTTACTGGAACATAGAGAACTACCGGATTGTCCTTTACGGTTTTTCTATCTTATGGGTATAACAAACAAGCAGAGACTGGAACATAAAGCGTGTATTGAATCATCTGTATTTTTTAAATAATCATGTTGCTTCAAGCCCTTATTAAAAAACACAAAGTTTACAATAGGCGTGGTGCTCTAGATATGAATCGAAAACCCTCTGAAATCTATACCTACTAATATTAGAAATGCGAAAGTAATTCTGCCTGTCTGTCTGTCTGTCTGTCTATAGATATGTCTTGCTTTCACGCCTAAACCACTGAAGCGATTTTGATGAAAGGCATAGAGAGTCCCGGGAAAGGACATAGGATAGTTTTTATCCCGGTTTTTGAAACAGGGACGCGCGCGATAAAGTTTTTCTGTGACAGACAATTCCACGTGGGCGAAGCCGCGGGCGGAAAGCTAGTGAGTCATAAAACAGAACTTTCCCTTTTGCAGATAAAATGCCAGATATAGACTATTAGGAAGTTATCTGTCAGATAAACTATGACGTTTGTACCTATAGCGTACCTAAAGAACATCACAACGGACCTGTTATAATGGGTCTTGGGGTCATAACCTTAAAATAAATCCCTTATCACTATACGACATTACTTCTCGCTACGAACGCCCATAATACCTACTCAATTGGAAACTAATGAGATCATCTGCCTTCCAAAAGGAACTCGTTTCAACGTGCCATATTCAAGGTGCGCTTCCGGCCACAAAACCGATGGTCGCATGTGCTCATTATCTCTGTAATTATCTAGTCCCTGACTAAGCAGAGCTTATGTGACTCTACGATGAATTCACTACTTACTTTTATCAAAGCGGGATTTTAAACTTTTGAAAGCTGGTTATTATGAATAGAATCTTGAAGTCATGGGACAAAATCTCTAACCAAACTGATACGTGACACAAGCATTTGTCCTTTGAAAATGGTAAAAATGTAATAACGATATCTGGCAACCCAGAAGCGTTGTATGCTCTATGGCCCCTCTCTATGGCCTCTTTTTCCTACCATTCAAGTGTGTGCACATGGTTGTAAATTATCTTCGCAATAAATAGAATATCACTGAAGTTAAGTGTCTTTTGTACCTGCCGCATCACTCGGTTCAGAAAATAAAATCAGAATTTATTTATTTAGCGTAAGACCACCAAACCCTCAATTAGCTTCTAGTAAAATTAGGGAAGGTAGACCTTGTGACAGGGTAGAGTAGGCAGTGCCCGAAGGGGGTAGATGGGAATAAAGGTTAATAACCTGATGATTAGAATTCGAAGTTGCAGGCACTAAAGCCTGGTCCGTGAGCACGTAGAATCCCGTCCAATGACCCCAAGCTACCCATCCTTATCGCTCGCACGTAATTATGTTGCTGTCGCGCTCGCACACTCACTGCGGGCGCGCGTCGCACAGTCGCTACGGATACGGACCTACGTGCTCACGGACCAGGCTTTACATCATAACAATCTGTTTTCAGAACGGCCGAGTCCGAACCCGGCTTGGCGTGCGTTTCGCCGAGACCTCTCTCACGACCGTCCCGGAGCGGGACGTCCCGCGTCCCATCCGGGCGCCGGCCTGATACCCGCCGCCGCGGCTGCTCTGCGCGCAACACGAGCGCTGCCGGGTGCTGCACGAGTATTACCGGGACAAGCTGCCGGCGCCCGCACAGATATAGCGGGCGGGCGGGTATCGCTACGAAGTGATACAGGCGGCTAGGGTTAGCGTCTGATTGTGGACTTTTGTGGTGAGGCGGATGAAAAGAGTGTGTGGATCTTGCCGGGTGCTGCACGAGTATTACCGGGAAAAACTGCCGGCGCCCGCGCACATTAGCGAGCCCGAAGCTATAGTTACGAAGTGATACAGGCGGCTAGGGTTAGCGTCTGATTGTGGACTTTTGTGTGGATCTTGCTGGGTGCGCAACGTATATTACCGGGATAAGCTACCGGCGCCCGCGCAGATATAGCGGGCGGGCGGGTGTCGCTACGAAGTGATACAGGCGGCTAGGGTTAGCGTCTGATTGTGGACTTTCTGTGGTGAGGCGGATCAAAAGAGCATGTGGACTTTGCAGGGTGCGCAACGAGTATTACCGGGACAAGCTATCGACGCCCACGCAGATATAGCGGGCGGGAGGGTATCGCTACGAAGTGATACAGGCGGCTAGGGTTAGCGTCTGATTGTGGACTTTTTGTGGTGAGGCGGACGAAGAGAGCATGTGGATTTGACGGGTGCTGCACGAGTATTACCGGGACAAGCTACCGGCGCCCGCGCAGATATAGCGGGCGGGCGGGTATCGCTATGAAGTGATACAGGCGGCTAGGGTTAGCGTCTGATTGTGGACTTTTGTGGTGAGGCGGACGAAAAGAGCATGTGGATCTTGCTGGGTGCGCAACGAGTATTACCGGGACAAGCGACCGACGCCCGCACAGATAGTAAGCGCGCGGGTATCGCTACGAAGTGATACAGGCGGCTAGGGTTAGCGTCTGACTATGGACTTTTTTGTTGAGACGGACGAAAAGAGTATGTAGATTTAGCCCGATGCTGCACGAGTATTACCGGGACAAGCTGCCGGCGCGCGCACAGATATAGCGGGCGGGCGGGTATCGCTACGAAGTGATACAGGCGGCTAGGGTTAGCGTCTGATTGTGGACTTTTGTGGTGAGGTGGACGAAAAGAGCATGTGAATTTTGCTGGGTGCGCAACGTATATTACCGGGATAAGCTACCGGCGCCTGCGCAGTTATAGACTCGCGTTTATCCTCGCGTTACCGTTTGATTCAGACTTTTTGTGGTGAGGCAGACGAAAAGAGCACACCTTCTATGCAACTTTCCCCCGGGACAAACTTGACCTTCATTGATTGGGTTTTATTGGCAGTCAAGATGTAGATTCTAGCTACACAGGGGTTGTAGCAGAGAACGAGAAATGGCAATAATCCCTTCTATGTTGTAGGTCAGTAACTTCTATGCCATTATGTTGTGAATAGCCTTGTATGTAAAGTTGTTACTGATAATATGGTAGCCCTTTTGTGCTCTGATATTATGTGCAATTAAGTTTTAACTTAATAAATATCCAGTGAAACCCGAGCCGCGTTCAATTACCCATAGTACCTGTGCTCTTATCGCCTGCCTCTATTAAAAGTGAATATTTTTTAATATAGTCAAAACTAAAAAGTGAAACTTTATATAGGTACATATTGTGGTTGAAAACATTTACATGGAAGGTGCTTTGTGACGAACGATTGATAGTTAGATAGGTATACAAATGGAACTTGAAGAGGTTGCTTTGTAATGTTTGATAAAGTTTCGTATACATTATGAGGGTGTTTTCACCGTAGATTTAATAATTTATGTCTTATCAATGTCTTGTATGAATACATTTTTATTCGTGTGAATTTTCGATAATGTTTTGACAATAAACATTGACATGTTTTATGCAATCCTGCCCCCCTAGACAAAACGCACTTTTTGATCGAATCGGAAATCGAATCCGTCAAAACTCCATACAAAAAAGGGGCTTTTCGACCACTTTTCGACTGGTTTGCGATTGTAATTTGCACTTTGTAAAACGCACTTTTTGATCGAATCGAAAATCGAATCCGTCAAAACTCCATACAAATAAGGGGCTTTTCGACCACTTTTCGACTGGTTTGCGATTGTAATTTGCACTTTGTCTAGACCCACTGTAAAAGGAATTAAGATACTTATCCGGATGCCATTCTGAACCTATTCTTAATCATTTATTCATTATAACACCTCATCTCTCACTAGCACATTTTGATTTGTAAAATTAATGGTAACAAAACAAACTTTACTACTCAGCTATCTGAATTTCAACTAGTTAGACAGGCCCTTTGACACAGAGCTTCACACATAATTTTGCAAATAGGGCTGTATTTGGCTTAAAGACGGCGTGTTAACACTACCCGCGCTAGTTTCAGCTGATAGTGACTAATTCGTTCTTCATTACGCAGCTTAAAAGGCCTAGGGCCAATTTACACTGGCGTAGTATTTATTTGGCGTCTAAAAGCAAAACTATTGAATGGTGTTGATTGGAAGATGGTAGAGCCTGATTTAAATCTCTGGGTCCTATTCTTTAAGTTTTTCGATACATCGAATGATGCTATTATTTTAACCAGTATTGGCTCAATAATAATAATTACAAGCTATGTAATGGAGTTACGTATACTTTTGTTTAAATTTATATTAGGATCCAACCCCATACCTACTCCGCTCTACCCCAGATATTTTGGAAATTAGTAACGTAATAATTACACTTCCATAATTTTAGCTTCGCAAAATCGGGATTTAGTATAGAGCATTCGCAATGTGCAGATGGCTTTATAAACGAATTAATGCGACCATGCCTTCACGCCGCGCCGTCTGCCATTAGGGCGAAAACCGACGCAGCGGGGTTACTCCGAAAAACGTTGTTCGAAGTTTCGAACGTTGCCATCC
The DNA here is from genome assembly GCF_004193835.3 of Ostrinia furnacalis. Lineage (NCBI taxonomy): Eukaryota > Metazoa > Arthropoda > Insecta > Lepidoptera > Crambidae > Ostrinia > Ostrinia furnacalis. The sequence goes on from NW_021132730.1 coordinate 1,580,451, forward strand.
TTCTCACGCAAAGCGAGATGCCAGCATGTGCGACGGTGACAGATAGACCTAAAACTACGTAAACAGCGTTTCGGGGTAGCCCTGTAGAGCGGCCATTGCGATAGACAAATGAGCCAGCTTAATCACCCCTTTAATGGAACACGTTAGATTCGGATTGCTATCAGAGTGAGATGGATGGCTTTACGAGGAATTTTCGTGGTTCATAAGTTATCAAATACAAAATTTTAGCATTTTACACACATTTTCAAGAGAGTACTGTAACGGGATTATGTAACTTTTTATAAGATAGAACATCATCTTTTTCATTTTTACCAGATATAAATTCATCGAACAAAATGGCACTTAGTCTCCAACTTTTTTTTCTAAGAAATGGCAATGTTTCATACAATAATCGAAGCGCACAATTCCACGAACGTGTGTCTCGCAAACAATGCGTTATGATTGACATCAGAAAATGATAGATTAAAAGTATGGCAAAGAAAAAATTGGAAAACGTAAAAAGCGAACAGTGAATTTCAATTACGGATCGCGACGTCAGGATTCACTTCATTTGTTTTTTTGTTTACCTGTTTGTACCGACAACAACGTAATACCAAACAGACATTGTTTTTGCAAAACCGCCTCTGTTTTAATTACATAAGATTCCACAGTGTTAAGCTTGATGTTCTGTCATCTCTACCAATCGTTTTTTTACTCTGTAAGAATAATATTTTGGTGTGAAAAGTATTCGATCCCTTTTGTACCCTTTGCACCACCGGCCTGCACCACTGGTGGTGCAAAGGGTATTTTTTAATCCCTTTTGCACCACCAATAGTGCCGCCCTACCATTAACTGTAAAACGATTATCTATAATCATATAATATTAATATTATAAAGAGGAAAGATTTGATTGTTTGTACTGAATAGGCTCCGAAACTTGGACAGATTTGACAACATAACATAAAAATTAATAACAACCATTCATACCTACATACAACGAATAATTCCTAAAGTACCAGGGCAACATAATCATAAAGGAGCTATATCAAATTCTTCTTGGTTGATCCGAGAAATAAACATGTATCATAAAATAGCTCCTTTATGGTTATGTTGCCCTGGTACTTTATTCGTTGTATGTAGGATGTAGGCCCGGGGTATCGTGGGTCTGAAGTGAAATGTTTATAGGCACTTACACACACACAAATTAAAACTTTTAGGTAGGTTTTGATTTATTTATAACAAGTAAATTATTAAGTATTTTACAGTCTACTACTAGTTTTACAGTCGATGGTAGCACAGCACTATTTGTTGGTGGTGCAAGAGGGATTTCAAAATACCCTTTGCACCACCAGTGGTGCAGGCCGGTGGTGCAAAGGGTACAAAAGGTATTCGATCTACATTTATTGTCTCTAAGCTATTTTGTTTGTGTATGAATTTGTTAATTAATGGTTTAAGCTGACCCAGTTTACTTAGAAACGTTGTATAATGTAGATACGAGCTATGAATATGAATTTTCTTCTTTTCGGATTGTTAAGAAGTTCTCTTTTCTCGTATTATTGCATAACGTTATTAAGAAAATGTAACTGAATATTTGAAATGTAAAATCTTTTATTTTATTTGTATCTTAGTCGTTTCCTGATCAGAAATTAAGTTAGGTAGCTTGATGTACAGTCACGGAATGAAAAGGTTCGTCAGTTTTCAAATTGATTCCTTCAACGAATCGCGAGCACATATTACCTTTTGAAACTATGTTACAGAATAATCTCGAGTTAGAGAAAATAATCTTTAACTGTTCGTCAGTAAAGTTCAAAATTATTCAGATCAAAGTTGTTTGACGATTTATCTTGTCAAGATTATTATTATGATTGCTAAACTAAAACCTTCTTGTTGGTTCAACCTGCCATTATTATTTCTTATAAAATAAAAAAACTATTGTCAATTGGTCAATGTCATCATTGCATTGCACTGATGATGGGATAGAAAAATAAACAAGCAAAACCTTATTCGTTAGCAAACGTCATATTTATTTAAATGTTAGCAGCACTGTTTCTTGCACTGTTATGTTGGCAGGTTTGACTCTTACAGTACCTAGTGCAAGCGAAAACCGACACTAAGGTGACGAACCTTTTCATTCCGCGACTGTACTTTTGTTCGTACAACGGTTTTAAGTAACGGGACAAATAAATGTTATGCTACATAAATGTTTTTGGAAATAAATGCAAGAATTATTTTAACGACTTACTTCATTGACCCACATTTTTTTACCCTTTTCTGAACACTGTACCTACTGAAGTTTGGCAATTAAACACAAAAAAATCTGCAAAAAAATTTTTATAAGTAGGTATGTACACGAATGCCCAGCGGCGTTAAGGATACCAGGAACATAAAATAAGAAAACCTGAGTTAATCACCACACACAAAATAAAACTACACAATCTGTAGTAGGTCCAGTAATAAGGCTGAATAAGCAAAAAAACAACGTGTTTTCAGTCTTAGGATTAGTGAAATACAGTGGAGACGATTCTATAACATATGTAAATAAAATTGAGATTATTGAAACAAAGCAGCAAGCAGTTCGACCATGGATAATGTAAGCTGTTAGTGTAAGTATTTATACAATTTCATAACATAAATATGTGTATAATGTGACGATAATAATCCTACTTATAATCTAAATAATGCTCGTCAATCATGAGTCAAAATGCCCAAACTTCAAAGAGCAAACCCTTTGTACACAAAAAGCAGGGAACTTATAATGAATTTTCGATGTCCGCCTATCAATCCAGGCTGCGTCATGAATTCCTGAAAGTTTAAGCCAAATCATTATAATACTCGGTTGGAACTACCGTGAAACGAAACTCATTATTATGCAACCACTCAATACTAATAATGCTCTGAATCGGATCTGATGCAGTTCGTTGTCACTCTAAACATGCAGTCTCAAATAGGCAAGAAGTAGATGCATTCATAATTCTTCAACACCAGCCATATTAAATGCTTTTGCAAAACCTTTTGCAAAAGGGTGGTTGTCAAAATCAATATTTACAAGGTAGTATTGGACTAAGCAAAAGTTTAACTTACTAGGTATATTCGTAACAGTAATTTTTATGGCTTTGCGTTCAAAGACAAGCCCATTTGTCACGCCCACTGCGATTACTGCCCATCTGTCCGCCGATAAAGAAAGGCGCAATAAATCCAGATCTCAATAAAGCCTTAGGCCTAAGCTACACAGCCAAGGCCTTACCCTAAGTAAGCCTTGTTTGATTAAGGTTAACATGAAACGTGTGTAAATAACATTTTACGTAGATCATTGTTTGAAATAAAATTAATTTTTTTATTAATGCTTCTGAGTGAAGCTCACTTCCACCATCGGCCTGCTTATTATCTCTTTCCATCAGGTGAAATGCAAACCAAGAGCTCCTCGTCAAAAAATGCACTGGCAGATTATTAGTGTTTCTAATAAGAATCAATAAATCCAACTAACGCCCGGTTCACACATGTCTCCGTTTTACTGTTCCGTTTTATCATGTACGTTTTTTTTTCGTCGATGGCGTATGTAGTTGTATGAGCGACTTCACACATGACACAGTATTCTGTATACAGTAATACCAGGCCTGTTCATCTCCGCGAGTTTACATCGAAAACAAAACACGCACGATGGCCCACCTACAGGATACTAATCGACAAGGCCTCACATACGAGCGAACATTGAGTCACGCACGCGTATTCTTGTGTATGATGGAAGAAAATAAAGAAAATGGTGTACTAAATACTGTGCAGTATTTAACTGCCTAAATAATAATAAAAACACAGAACGTACTTTTTTAAGTTGCCTCAAGACACTGAGAGGTAAATAAGTAGTTAATATTATTCATGATAATTCATTCTAAATCATGTGTTTCCTCCGCCATTTTCCGCAGTTTGGCACCTCACGTCACATCATTTTACCGAAGTCAGCCCTATAGCTTCGGCGCAGTGCCGATCACTGACGTTTGTCAACAAAATGGTGCTTGACTCTTGAGACAGGCTAAATTACACCATATTGTTAATTACATTGAGCATACATTTTTTTAAATACTTTCGCGAAGTAAAACTTCTGTACGTAGTACTTATTATTATTCTGTGGTAATACATACAAAAAACGCACACGATAAAACGCACAGTAAAACGGAGACATGTGTGAACCGGGCGTAAGGACACAAAACAGAGCTTACAATGCAATTCAACACGCTACAGCCTTATGTATCTTTCTTTATAAAGGAAAGTTCTAGCCAGATGCTGTATTATTACGTCCCCTGTACAAAAATAGGTGATAGAGGTAATACGTGATAAAACGGTTTCCTTTATCTGCTCTAGTGGAATTTGGACCAATACAGTGTGGCGACGAGAAAATCCTCTTTAAGGAGAACGCGGAAACGTAATCCTGAGAAATCACCGTAGCCAACGTAAATAAATGAAATTTGTATCAGATTGTTATTTTGTTTTGTGAAACGAAGCGTAACATAACAGCCGCACAATGTTTTATTAATTTATTGTCTTGAATAAATAGTTAGTTATAATATTATTATAATAAAAATAGTTTGTCAAGTAGGTACGCCAATTATAACTAAGTTATTTGGTAGGTAATTTTTATCATCATCTACCTTATCTTCACGATGACTCTAGATTTAGATACGCGATACGCTTCGATGTTTTCACCCGAGGGTGAATTTTCCGGGTGGCTACACCGTTGCAAACTACCAGACTGGACATTCATATAGAACACAAGTGATCGTGAGATGGCCTTTGACGAGCATAAGTCCGAGAATCATCACAGTTATGTTTGCTTGACGCTGTTATACCTACACACTCACCTAGTACAAACAATATTGCGACTCATCATTCGACTCTACTATTTTAGATTATTAGATACTATGTGACATCTTTCTTACGAAAATGGCCGTATGTATAGCTCTACATTCTTAAAAGAATGTGATTAGTTTAAAATGAAATTAAACCAATCCGATTTAAATTCGTTGGAATTTAAATCCTGTTTTGAGCTTTGTTTACCCGTGGGTAAAACCACAGCACACAACTGGCTCGATCATATATCTTGTTCTTCAGTGAAGAACGCAACACAATTTATTTAAATTTAAATCTTGATCCAGTATTGTTCGCCCGTGGGTATTTAAACCACAGCAAACAGCACAAGTAACACATATTGTGCACATTATTCTTTGTCAAATCACGGGACAGGCCATTTAATAACGGCGCATCCACGGAAGTACGGACGGTACTGCTCGAACGTTAATGTACGCAAATGGTTGGGAATTTGTCTCCGGTTTGACGAGGGTTCCGTACGGCAGATTGCGTATTACATTATGTAACATGTTTCTTTGAACGTTTACCTAAAATTGGGCCAATGTATCTATGTTTTGATCCAGCAAGTGTTGAGAATTAGCAAGAAAAACCAATTATTTCAATGTCAATTAACCTATGTTATAAACTTCCTCACAACTATCGCTCCTGTACGGTATAATGTTGATATTTTTCCTTTATCCCACTTCTTCATCACGGGTGGTAAAAAACACAACTTAAAAAAAATAGCTTTCTGGGTAGAACTATCTGTTATTAAATGTAATGACTGAGATTTATATCTATCTAATTCGTGACACTTTTGATCGTTTTTCAGCCAACCACGCATTGAAAAATTTTTTACGTAACTTTAACCTTGCAAATACAAATTCGACCAAAAAATTAAGAACATATTTTTTATCCTGAAAATTTTAACTTTTCAAGCTGTTAACTAACTATTTCATCGGAGGTACGGAAACATTCAGACATGGGTAATGCTGGTAATGCTCACCTGAAACTGGAATCGTGTCGAAAAATGTACAAAGACATTTTACATTCAAAATATATTAATGCTGTCTGTGTCACATTTCTTCCGAGTTTTACTCCAATACTTTGTAATTACGTCACGTGATAGGCTTCAGGGCGCAGAAATGAAAAAAAAAACCTACCTTCTTCAAAGGCTGTCTCTAGCTTTTGTCCTTGCGGATGATAAAAAGAAAAAGGTATCCACGTGCTTTGTAATAATTCAATTATTGTGGAAACATTTTCATCCAAAACTAACGAACGCTTTTTGCAAAGGAGAAATTATTGCTTGCTTTTGTAGAGTCAACATTTCAAATAATCCCAGCCGTTCATGTTTGCCCCACATTTATTGAATTTCTCCTTTATAACATGTCCGTTTAAAAACGAAGGATTATGACCACTAATGAAAATGTATGACATCAATCGATGTTCTGTTCTGCAAAATCGGTTTTTCGTTCATTTCAAAATTAGGTATGTGCCAAGATAGTCACTTCGCTTAGTTGTTAGGTAGAACCTTATCATTGGACTACAAATAGTTATTAGCAGACATCATTTTGATACTAATTCCCAAAATTGTGTATCAATAATAATTCTTAAGTCCTGTATATCTTTCTCTGGTCCAAAAATGATCATAGCACAAAATAAAGTTTGGTACTTGTGTAAATGTGTACTCTACATCCCAGAATCTTTCTGCTACTAAACTTCACAGTTACAATGAACTTTGACACTATTTTGGGGCATTTTGTATGCCCAATTCTTATCTATTTAGTTTAAGAGCGTTTACGTCTAGCGTGGCATGTCAAGTTTAGGTAATTTCGATGCAATTTTTATTCACACTAAAATAATTGTGACTGTGTGCGTGTTCTCACGCTCTATAGTCAAACCAAAATACTTTGATCCACCATCGTAAAAGTGTGCCAGGCTGTCAAGTGACAGGTCAAGGAAACTATAAAATCTTCAAATCTTCCACCACCGACTCCATATCATGGTATACATTAGTCCTAATAAATAATAAATACGTAAATTATTTATCAAATAGTAAATTATCAAAGGTTTTTTACTATTTTGAGAATATTTTATACAGCCTATGTTCAGCAGAAAAAAAATTGAATTTTAATGGTGAGAGATTTTTTCAAATCGGTTCTATTCAAAACAAACTTTTCCTGTTTACTATTCTTTTTTTATCCGGAAAATGCATAACATTTCATACCCACCAGCTGCGGGGGCAGCTAGTGGGTTATGTGGGGTTCTTCCTACCAGAAGGTGGGTAGCCCCTACACCCACTAAAAACCTGACTGTTTCTGCCATGATCCATATGAGTGATATGAGGGAACGCGGGACATCGCCATTGGCTGTTGCCTGTAGCATTCGTCCTTAGCCGCCACCAGACACCTCCATGTCTAGCGACCGAGGCCTGTTAGGAAGGGACAGTTGGAGACCATAAGCTGTCCTCTTGCGCCCAGGGTGTCGGCGGCGGATAACCGGAGTGTCGGCTGAGGCCTCTCGCTCCCCCTTTCCACTGCTTCTTTCTGTGAAAGAACACTTTCACAGAAAGTAAGCACACTATACCATAAGATTATTTGTCTCATCATATATTTTATACTAATGTAGATATTGTTTCCGAAAGCGAGCGGGTTCATTCCGTACCTGTACGCTTCATGCGTTCTCTAGCAAAAGCTGAAAATCAGTGTTCTGCCCTTTTGAGGGTAGTGTTTATACTGAGCTCTTTGCTTTTTGCATCGCTGCGGCACACATCACTGTGACGCAGGGAACTATTTGAAACGCTAGTCATCTTTATCTTCTGTTGTTTTGTCACTTTTGTTATGTTGCAAGTGTTGAAATTATTACTAACCTGTGTAACAAAATACCAGTGGTGTCACCTGTAGGCCTAAGATGCGCGCCGTGATTTTTATCGACGTCAATTTGTATGGGCAAAATCGATAAAATGGCGTGATAACCGCCTATCACGGCGCGCATCTTAGGTCTACTAGTGTGTTTCTTAACTAACTAACTTTATTTCGATATTGAATTGAATTTCAATAGCAATTATACATAATGTGTATGTTAAAAGCATTAAAAAAGTGTGTGTTACAACAAATAAACAATTTATCTATCTATCTCACGCCTCTTCCCGATTGGTAGGGAGAGGTCATTTCCAACCGCCGCTCGTTCGCTTAGGCTGGGCACTGTTGGAGCGTGTCAGTCTGCTGCGGTGACTAACGTGCCAAGACTGCAGTGTTAACTGACAACCATCTACAGGCTCTCGGCCTATACGATGGAGGAATGGCCCGAAGCACCCATGGCCCGGTAGAACCTGGGTCGCCCTATGTGTGAGGCGATCATGCTGCTTGACGTTGCCATAAACACATCAAAACCTTCAAGACCTACGCATGATAACAAAAACATACAAAAACTGGTACATAAATACAGCTGAATAAATATCCACCTCGTGGCGAAGTTGTTATGGTATTCAAATGTCACGTACCTACTCTTTAAAATCTAATTTACGTTTATTAATATATTGAACTCTTAATGTCGATGTATCGAATTGTTTTAATGATCTCCTTATTAAGTAAAGCATTATGGTCTTTGTTATCAGATGGTTAAATGGCGAGGCGGAGTGGGCGGAACGCCCGCCGAGCAGCGCGAGAAAAACCCCGGAGAATGGTACTTGGCGATCAGCTAGCACGCTCGGCTGGCACGAAAGCTCCCGAGCCCGGGAACCCAGGCGATCAGAGAGCGCCTTAGAAGGCAATTCGGGCCTAACTTGGTTACAACGACAGCAACAGAAACTTCGAGAACGAAAAGAAGCAAGGGAAAGAGTCGCGCGGCTGCCTCTCGAGTGGGACACGGCGACGCGACATGTGCGGCGATCGGCCAGCCATCGGTAATTAATCGCCATATGGTCCGATGATTGTTTTATTGCGCTTGCAGGCGTTTTAAACAATTTATTTTATTGTCGTAGGGTGGACGGCTACACTAGCGACACAACCGCTTTTGCCGACGACGACGATGACTTCAGCGTGCCTCTACATGTTAACACGGCACGAACTCCCCTCAGGACTGATAGTATTAGTCCTCAAGCTCCAGACAGGTAATTAAGTGTGTCCATTTATCTTACAAAATATGTTAAGGACCCATTTTACGTATTAGAACTGACCTACCTATAACTGTTTGTTTTACAGAACCTCATCTAGGAAATTCATGTATGAAAAGATGACGATGCGCGAGTGGAGTACCAATACGACACCTACGAGTACTCCCGTGCCAGGTTTATTGTCACTTGCGGAACCCATCAACAATGGCGATAGTGTAGTAAGTTGAATTCATACATAAGTTGACGAGTTATCTACTAATATGTAAACTACATCTAGAGTTTCCTTACTGAAAACATACAACAGCGAAGAATTCATTTGCTTTCCTGACTCCAAAAGTCGTGTCGAGTGAGGAAACGTTTTTACCTACATATATACCATAGGTAGCTTTTTACAAACCGTAGCTAGAGCCGTGACTAAGTAAAAGTATCTTCGGTTGTTCTTATACAGTGTGAGTCACGTTAAAGTGTACATATGAAAATAAATGAAACTAGACCTATTTTTATCGACAAAAAAGTGGTCAAAATTTTTTTGAGATTTTTTTTTAAATTATAAAATTTTTTTTCCTCCAATTACTTATGTAAAAAAAACGTAATAACTTATAAACTAAGCGGTATATCTTGATAAAATAAAAACAGTAATAATGCTAAATAACAGGCGATACTAAAAAAATACATAAAATACACAACAAATGCCAACAAATAATAAAAAATGATACTTTTTGAAAAAAATCTGCTTATAAATTCGTATTTTTTTGGTTATTTGATAAATTTCTCCGAAAAATGCCCCTATAACAGGTGGTTTTTATTACTTTTTATTATTCTCTATCGTATTATCTTTGTAAAACTAAAAATTGCATGTCTCTATCCCTATTTCATCTATTTTCATATGGACACTTTAACGTGACTCACACTGTATACTGAGTCTCTATCCCTCTGGTCTAGGTTCGCGAGAGGTCCGAGAGCTGGTCGCGCTCGGAGTCGCGCGCGGGCACGCCGGCGTTCCCCACGCACCCTCGCACGCCCTACCCGCCCACGCCCACGCCCACGCCCTCGCTCAGCGCCCGCCCGCCGCGCTCGCCGCCAGTCACCAGGTAGGATATGTCTACAATAATTAGGGTTTTATACTGAAGATAAATGGTGTAAAAGTACATCCTGTGCTAGAAAAGAAAAGAGGAAGGCCTATACAAACACCATCTAACATAATTATTTGTGATTATTTTGTCACTTAGCTTTCGAGTAAGTAAAGCAATTCGATCTAGAATATAGATGCTAAATTTTGAAGGGACAGGAAGAAGCTAGATGTAGCATGTTGATCACATTTTAGATCTCAGCACGCGAAAGTCTGTGACTGCGTGATCATCAATGGTTCATTGGCTTTAATATTCTTAAGCATTTGATAGGCTCTCGCATAGGCCTACTCGTAGCTACCAGTAATGAGTAACCAGTTTCATATCATGACAGTCATAAATTGCACGATTTTACCATGACACACGAATAAAATAACCAGTACACGGCTGTTTGGTGTGGTGTACATCACTTTAATTAAATAAAGGTCATGCGTAAAAACTAGAGCAATACTAGCCTCGTGTAAACAAACAACCGAAAATAAACTGTCGGTCAATCTCATTTGCCTTGATTTTGTTTATAAAACCAGCCAATTTCAAAAAATATAACATGACGTTTTGAAGATAATAACGATTTTAACGACACCATGCACAACAAACTTAATAGCTAAACTCATCGTAAGGAGAAAGGAAGTCAGCTTTGATTCCTAAGCGCGACAAATAATTAATAGGAGATGTACCTATGACTGACTCTGTGATATATAATGGTTGACCAAGTTAAATATGTAATTTTGAAGAGAAAGTCTTCAAAATTATTGTGGTGCATGATTTTAATCGAGACATTCCCTTTCGCCGTTTATTTATAGCTTTTATTCTATTGTGAGCAGGAAAGAGCGCGAAGGCAGCCCCGAGTCGGAGTACCGCACGTACAACGGCAGCTGCGGCTCGCGGCGCTCCAGCCTGGGCGGCAGCGCGGAACCACAGCACGTGGCGCCCGAGCGCGTGCGCTTCGCCCGCGACACCAGCCACTACTGGTACAAGCCCAACATCTCCAGGGACGACGGTACGTGATGTCGTGAATCTTAACTGTGCTGCATTAAGGCGATAATAGCCTGGCGCTCCAGCCTGGGCGGCAGCGCGGAGCCGCAGCACGTGGCGCCCGAGCGCGTGCGCTTTGCCCGCGACACCAGTCACTACTGGTACAAGCCCAACATCTCCAGGGACGACGGTACGTGATGTCTTGAATCTTAACTGTGCTGTATTAAGGTGATAATACTTAGCATGGATCTGAGACGTGGTCACTTGCTATGGGCATCATAAGAAGGCTCAATTTCACCCAAAGGGTGATGGAACGTGCTATGCTCGGAGTTTCCCTGCGTGATCGAATGGACTCTTTTATCGAATTATTTTTACTCTTTCATAAGTCTTGGGGATAAAGTCAAGCTGTAGGTCATAGTAGCATAAAATTGTACTTTGCCAGGTACTAACGGTTACCACTGTTAAAATAATCTTATGTAAAATATCTAATAGTCTGCTTGTTAGCGCTAACTGCAAGAGTGATTGGTGATAATAAATCACACAATTACACATTTAAATAACAACTTTGTATGTATCGACACCTCTACATTACGCAGACGTGGGTGTAAACAGCTGCGATTCTGTTAACTAATGCAGACATTAGCATGCAAATATTTATTCTAATTAGGCAAAGTGGTTTCCAAAGTGTTGCTGTATTTTTATAAAATACCGGTTAAAATATCTGCCTTTAATAAAATCATATGAAGTATTTTACAATACTCAAGTAGGTACAAGTTTCCTTATTCATAAACTTGACTAAGCATAGTAAAAACATTTATTTCCATTCATATCAAAGGTCAAGTCTAATACTTAAGTATCTATAAGAAACCAAATTGATCGTCGTACTGCATGCATGCTATTGTAGGGAGGAAGGAGCTTTAGACCACGGCTCACCTACTTGAATGCCCCTTGCATCTCAACGCCTGTACAAGAGAAGACTTGGCTAGGGCATGCAGTGGGAAATGCGGCCTATCGCATTTTTCGGTCGGGGCCATTGTAGTGCTGATTATGAAAGTTAAAAAAGACTGAAACCTAACAGAACTTGCATTGCCTATCTGTAGTAAGTAGTAACGATCTGCACGGCCTTTAGAAGTTTAGAAGATGACTGATTCAACATACGCGTCTTAAACTCATTAAGCGACATGTTTGTCAGATAATTATTAATAGCAGAACTGCTTTATACAGCTGTAGCAGCGCTGCAGCCGCTAGAAGAGGGTTCCTTCATCGTGCGCGACTCGAACTCGTTCCCGGGCGGGTTCGGGCTAGCAGTACGAGCTGGCGGTGGCGTGCGCCACTTCTTGGTAGAGCCGACGGCGCGCGGCGTGCGCCTACGAGGCTGCCCCGACGAGCCTGTCTTCGGATCATTGTCGGCGCTGGTCTACCAGCACACGGTTACGCCGCTTGCGCTACCGGTCCCGCTGCGGCTGCCTGACAGGTAAGCTGACAAAATGTCTTACACCAAAGCGAATACTCCATTCGCCTCTAGTGAAGTGGAAGGAGTCGTGTTTCTGCAGTGGAGACTAAATGATCTGATTCATGGCTGCCGTCACTGAACAATGAATCCATTTTTATTGACCACCATCATAGGAGCAAATTAGGAAACAGTAATCGGTTTACACGGACTCTTCTAAATACTCTATCGACAATTTTCAATGTTCCCTCAGAATCTTGACTAGGTACATTAATACGATTAATGAGCTTTAAAAGTTCCTTCTTTGCGTTTCTATTGTAGGTAGTGGTTTTAAAAATACGGTACAGTCCTGTTGTCCCCCCTGCTTGGCCCCCCTAGGGGAGCCAACAGGATTTCGAAACCTAGCCAGGGGGGACAACAGGACTAGATTTTTAATCAATGATTTGAGGACTGTTGTCCCCCCTGGCAAAAATTGTTTAAAAGCCATAAAATTTTNACTTCTAATCTAGTTGTGCCGTTTAACGACCTTTAAGCGATGTAAGGTTTTTGTTTTTTGTATTTAGCTGCCTTTTAAAAAAAAATATCTTGAGAACGGTAAAAGATAGAATAACCGTTCCTAGACAGATCGATAGAGAATTTTTTTTAATACCATTACATCAAAAAAGTGAAAAATGACCAAATGTCATTTAGCGGCCTTTTAGCTTATAGACGGCAGACCTGTAGGCCTAAGATGCGCGACGCGATAAGCGGTTATCACGCCATTTTATCGATTTTTCCCATACATTTTGACGTCGATAAAAGTTATCACGGCGCGCATCTTAGGCCTACTGGAAAGATGCTGCAGCCCACCCTCCAGTATTTTGATTGCTTAGTCGGCTCTTACGACTCACATGGGAAGATCTGATGCTTTTTAGGGTCACAACACATGCCTGAATATTGTTTTTAATTATAAACATCTTTACTGGATAATAATTATACTTAATTTGAGACAATCATCCATAAAATTCCGAATTCCGCTGATTTTATTAGTCGCTTATAAATAGTTATTGTAATAATTTTGGTAGAATTTAAAAACCCATTATTAAAATTAAATACTTTACTTGATTACTTCCTGGACATTGTTGCAGATATTAGAATGGTTTTAGAATTTATTCTATATTATATTCAATTACATATTTCATGTTTATTATTTAATGTAATTATTTTAGAATTTTTATTGTATACCATTTTTTTTTATGCATAACATTTTATTTAGTAATTTAGAAATAAATTGTTATTTAAGTATTGATTTTGACTACTTCCGGGGCATGCTGTCGATAAGTCGTTTCGAGCCGGTTGACTTTGACGAATGGAAGGGGAAGTTGCCTTATCGGGGGCATGCCGCCGGACAGGCAGTTCGATTGGAGCATTCAAAGCAAGAAGTACTAACTTTAAGGTGTTATAATGTTGGAAATGTATAAATTAGTATCTTGAACAAATAAGGAATTGATCAACAAGTAACTTTTCATTATAAATCAGAAGTGACTCTGGAGAAAAACCATGATTTTGAAGTCATTTAGTAAGAGAAATTTTGGTAAATGGAAAATCCATAAACGCGGGTTTAGATTTTTATAATGAGAGCACTCTTTTACGCAAAACTGACGCTGATGTACTTAGTTTGGCGAAGCATTTTGACAACATTTCAGTTGCAAAAGATTTAGTCAATTATCATTCTTACTTATAGATAGAACTAACATATAAGCATGAATGTTGATAAGATTGACGTTCTTGTAATGTTAGTGATCAATGATGTATAGGTATGTAGACCACTGACAAATGGTCGAAACTTCTCGGAACTGTCATTTCTCACGGGTTTGAATAATAGTTCTACACTAACATTCTATTAAGGTCCTAATCAGAAGTTAAAACAAAATCAAAAACAAGGAAGAATAATTACCTAGGTATATGCGACTTCGTTCAAAATTAATTGTTTTTGAATAAGCGATTCCTTCATGGAAGCTTTAAAACTTAGCAAACAATCTTTGCTTCGCATGGGTGGAGGAAGATTGTTCCAGATCTTTGATGCCGCATATTTAAAAGAACCTTTAAAGCCTTGTGTCCTGTGTATGGGTATACACAATTTATCTCCCACTCTGCCACGAGTGTTCAGACCATGTGCGTTCTTTGTCCACTCAAGTTTCTCGTAGAGGTAATGAGGTGTATGACTTTTGACAATTTTATGCATAAGAGTCATAAAATGTAATTCTCGTCGTGCTGACATCTTAAGAACCCGTTCCTTATTAAGGTAAGGTGTAACATGAGAACGTTTTGGTATTTGGAAGCAGAATCTAGCGCAAGCGTTTTGAACACGCTGAATGGCCTTCTCAGTCACAACCAGAATGCGAGGGTGATATACTACGTCACAGTAGTTGAACTGGGAAAGAATTAAGGAGTCTACCAGTATAATCCTAATCCGTACGGCCAAAAAGTCTCTAATGTGGTATAACATTTTGAGGCGATAGAACGCGCCACGAATCTTAGCACTAACGTGCTCGACGAACCTCATCTCTGAGTCCAACATTAGACCCAGATTCCTTGCGACATTTACGCGTTCCAACCTCTCATCATTAATAAGGATAGCCGGATTATTTTGACATATTTGCCTACACTGATGTCTCGAACCTAAGACCATAAATTTTGATTTCGTGGGGTTGAGTACTAAATTGTTTTTAGCTGCCCATTTAAAGATGCTGACCAGATCCTCATTGAGTTTTAATTCGGCTTCTCTGATGTCAGTTGGTTTAAAAGATGTGTAAATCTGAGTATCATCAGCATAGAGATGCAGCTTCGAATGTTGCACACAATTCAGCAAGTCCGCCGTAAAGATGATGAAGAGAATTGGACTCAGAATTGAGCCCTGTGGTGTACCTCTTTCCACTCGTTCAATATTTGACCTGATCAAAAGTCCATTTTTGTCCTCCAACTCAACAAACTGCCTCCTATTTGTCAAGTATGAGTGGAACCAGTCACATGCAGGCACCGAAATACCGTAAAACCTGAGTTTGGCAAGTAGTAGTTCAGCACTCAGACAGTCAAAAGCTCGAGAAAAGTCCAAGAGCACCAGAAAACTACCCATTCCCAAATCGGAAGCCGAGATGATATCATCAGTGAGTTGTAACAGCGCTGTAGCCGTACTATGACCCTTGCGGAACCCGGATTGGACCGATGGTAAAATTTTTTCTTGCTCTAAATATTTAGTCATCTGTTTGCATACTACCCTCTCTATAATTTTGGATAAAACAGGTAATATACTAATTGGCCGCAAATCCTTATATTCCTGCACTGAAGATCCTTTTGCTATGGGTTTTATTTTGGCCAGCTTCCATGGCTCAGGAAACACTCCAGTAGTGATTGATTTATTAATTACATGGGTAATAAAAGGCAATGTAACTGGAAGAGTCATACGTAACATGTGAACTGATATTGTATCATGACCAGCAGCACCTGTTTTTATACCAGTTATAGTATTTTTCACTTCTATTTCAGAACAAGTACTTATATTGAAAATACCTTCACCGAATTTATTTCTCTGGAAGAACTTCATAGTGTCCTGATCAACGTCAGAATTTCCCGGTACATTCAAGAAGAACCTATTTATCTCGTCAGGTTTGTGTAGGTCACCTGGGATTATTACCGAGCTCTCATCTCCCAATAGAGAATTACTCTTTAAATTTTTCCACATTTCATTTGGATTATTCCTGTTTTTATTCACATAGTAAGTGAAAAATGCAGCCTTTTCCCGTCTCAAGGTACTGGTAACCAAATTTTTTAATGTCCTATAATACTCCCATTTAGAGTCCTCCCCTGTCTTACGAGCCCTGGTCAGAGCTTTATCTCGCAGTGTCATCATTTTCTTAATGTTGTGAGTTATCCAAGGACAATTTTTATTTGCATTTGATTTTTTGTAACGCAGTGGTGCATGTTTATCGAATAAAATTGTGATAAGCTCATTGAATTTGCTAACCATCGCATTTACATCTCCACAATCATAAATATCTGTCCAGGGTAGGTCGTGGAGATCAGTTATAAACGAGCGTTCATCTATACCTGCCAGAGAACGGGCCAATACATATCTGGAAACGGGCCTAGGTTTACATATCCTCAGTTCTGTCATTACTAAAGCATGGTCACTGAGTTGAGGATTGTGATGTACAGTACAATTTTGGACCAGAGGTGGACTATCCGTAATTACAAGATCTATAAGAGTGGAAGAAGCATCATTTACTCGGGTAGGTTCCCCAACTATCTGATAAAGATAAAGATAAAGATAAAGATATTTATTTGCAAGAATAGGTAAGTACAGGTTATTGTTGATGTTACATGTATTAAGGACTCTATTCTGTTAAAATATTTTAACATGCAAATTTACGGGTAAGGAATTCCCGAACACTGTAGAAACAAACAGTAGTCAGCCATTCCCGAAGCTTTTTCACCATCAATTTTGTAGGGCCATTTTTATATACATCAGGAATTTTGTTATACACCTCAACACACATGCAGTAACAATTTTTCTTAATAAGTGAAGTTCTTGGGCAAAAGGAAAGAGCTAGCCTATCTGAAGACCTTGTGTTTCTGGGGTACACTTCAGCCGCGGTTTGGAACAGTTCTGGATGTTGTCTTACAAACTTAAAGATTTCTAATATATACATTCCAGGTACAGTAAGTATGCCCAGTTTGATGAATAATGGCTTACACGGTTCATATGGCCCTTTACAGCATAAAGCTCGCACACATTTTTTCTGAGCTATAAATACCCTCTGTATATCCGTGCTGTTACCCCAGATTATAAGCCCGTAATTTATAATGGAGGCTACATAGCCGTAATAAGCACTTAATGATACACTCAGTGAAGTGATTCCTGTTAGTCTTCGAAGGACGTAAACAAATCTGTTTATTCTTTTACATAAATTATCCACGTGGCATGTAAAGTTTAAAGTTTTGTTTAGCGATATTCCTAAAAATGGCGCACTGTTAACGCTATCTAGAATTTCGTTACTATAATTTATATTCATTTTGATTTCCTTACGTCCTTTTACACCAAATTGTATGTATTTTGTCTTAGAAAGATTAACATTTAAATTATTCATATTTAGCCAATTAATTACATTATTGATAGTTTTATTAATTTCATATTCATACAAATTCAACATGTCAGGATTACATTTAATAATTATAGAAAGGTCGTCAGCAAACATAATACACTTATGCCTAATAGTAGGTGGCAAGTCATTTATATAAAATAAGAATAATAATGGTCCCAATACACTACCTTGGGGTACCCCAAATTTATTGTGTTTGTAGGTAGACCTGTAAGTAGAGTTGTCGTCTGATCCAGCTATTTCAACACATTGATACCTATTTTCAAGATAAGTTCTAAGCCACTTTAATGCGTTTCCACGCACACCATATCTTTCCANGATCCTTTTTCCACATTTCATTCGGATTATTCCTGTTTTTATTCACATAGTAAGTGAAAAATGCAGCCTTTTCCCGTCTCAAGGTACTGGTAACCAAATTTTTTAATGTCCTATAATACTCCCATTTAGAGTCCTCCCCTGTCTTACGAGCCCTGGTCAGAGCTTTATCTCGCAGTGTCATCATTTTCTTAATGTTGTGAGTTATCCAAGGACAATTTTTATTTGCATTTGATTTTTTGTAACGCAGTGGTGCATGTTTATCGAATAAAATTGTGATAAGCTCATTGAATTTACTAACCATCGCATTTACATCTCCACAATCATAAATATCTGTCCAGGGTAGGTCGTGGAGATCAGTTATAAACGAGCGTTCATCTATACCTGCCAGAGAACGGGCCAATACATATCTGGAAACGGGCCTAGGTTTACATATCCTCAGTTCTGTCATTACTAAAGCATGGTCACTGAGTTGAGGATTTAAAGTTTTTTGTCACTTTGTAAGTGTTGAGTTTTATGGAATTGGGAAAGAAGTACCGAGTTTGAAGCGTTCATGAGCAGACATTGTAGTTGAATATTCAAGTTCAGAATTTGATTATTGATGAATAATAATAAAATC
Organism: Ostrinia furnacalis; assembly: GCF_004193835.3. Lineage (NCBI taxonomy): Eukaryota > Metazoa > Arthropoda > Insecta > Lepidoptera > Crambidae > Ostrinia > Ostrinia furnacalis. Next base: position 1,599,007 of record NW_021132730.1, read on the forward strand.
CTACTTGCTCGATTGATGGTTTCATTTAATTTATTTAAACCAGGTTACCTTTAATAATATTTTTCGTTCATTTATGAAAATATCAAATTAGCCCGTAATCCTGAATCCTGATACATAAATTTAGCCTATTAATTTAACACATGTACGACTGTACTCAGTGTTGCACTATCAAATGCAATTGAAGCGCCTCTATGCCAGGGTTTTTATGTTCCTGGTCAGGCTATACAACAAATAAACAATTTATCTATCTATCTCACGCCTCTTCCCGATTGGTAGGGAGAGGTCATTTCCAACCGCCGCTCGTTCGCTTAGGCTGGGCACTGNCCTGCCAGAGAACGGGCCAATACATATCTGGAAACGGGCCTAGGTTTACATATCCTCAGTTCTGTCATTACTAAAGCATGGTCACTGAGTTGAGGATTGTGATGTACAGTACAATTTTGGACCAGAGGTGGACTATCCGTAATTACAAGATCTATAAGAGTGGAAGAAGCATCATTTACTCGGGTAGGTTCCCCAACTATCTGATAAAGATAAAGATAAAGATAAAGATATTTATTTGCAAGAATAGGTAAGTACAGGTTATTGTTGATGTTACATGTATTAAGGACTCTATTCTGTTAAAATATTTTAACATGCAAATTTACGGGTNTTTTTTGTATGTCTGTGTCAAGTTATGTCCAATAAAGAATTCTTTTAAATCTTCCGTTTGTCTTCCACGTCCCAAAAAGTCAATGTTAAAATCCGTTAGAATAAAAATGTGTTTACAGGATCTGAATGCGTTAACCGACTCACCCAAATCCTCCAAAGCTGTTTTATATGGAATCGATTCTGGTCGGTAGGCCGTGCCTATTGCTATCTTCCCAATACCTGGTAGTCTTAACTCTAACCACATTTGTTCCAGGCTCGATGCCGGATGGGATCGGATTCTTATTTGTAGGTCTTTTTTAATGAAGAAACCAACTCCTCCACCCCTAGCACCTCCCGACCTTGACTTGTGTTTCAAGGAGTAGTCTGGTAAGACTATGGTAAACTTATCTTCTCCTTCCTTGAGCCAGGTTTCATTTAGTGCCAGAACATCAGGCTTATGCATATCAACACACGCAAATAATTCATCCCTCCCCGTATTAAGTGAACGTACATTTAGTAGTCCCAATTTTAAATTATAATGCCTCTTACGAGTCATTGGCTTGACGGTAGAGGAGGAAAATGAGACAGATTGTGTTAAATTTCACCCAGTAGTAGAAATAAAAAAAAAATAAAAAAACCAAGATTTTACTATTCTTTAGTGTTTCTGTGTGATGAGAGATGCATGCCAAAATGAATACATACAAAAAGAAAAAAAAAGTCACAAAACATCTAGTAACATTATTATCTATACTTATAATAAATCTGTAGAGAGGTCAATTCTGTACATGAAATATATTTTCAAAATAACTATCAGGGGGTGATTAGTGATCGATACTGATGCCAAAAATGCAATCAGTAAAATTTTTGTCTGTCTGTCTGTCTGTCTGTCTGTCTGTCTGTCTGTCTGTCTGTATGTTCCTTATAGAAACAAAAACTACTCGACGGATTTTAACGAAACTTGGTACAATTATTTTTCATACTCCTGGGCAAGTTATAGGATACTTAGGAATTCCCACAGGACCGGGAATTAGCGGGAAAATCTTTTTGTATGAAAAATCTAAACTGCTTAAGTTAGACGCTTGAAATTTGGCATGCAGGTTCCTTAGTAAACTTAAAGCTCAGTTACAACAGGATATTGCAAAATTCCCACGGGAACGGGAGTTAGCGGGAAAAAACATATGTATGAAAAAATCTAAACCGCGTAAGATAGACGCTTGAAATTTGGCATGCAGGTACCTTAGTAAACTTAAAGCTTAGTTACAACAGGATATTGCAAAATTCCCACGGGAACGGGAGTTAGCGGAAAAAAACATTTGTATGAAAAAATCTTAACCGTGTAAGATAGATGAAGGGGGTAAAACGGGATCCACGCGTACGAAGTCGCGGGCGGCCGCTAGTCTATAATAGGTACCTATCTATTTAAAAGAGGCTAACAGACCCGATAATGCCCTGAAACATTTGGACACTGGAAACAAAATAAAATAAAATATATCTATGATTAGTCAAACAATAACTTTGTAAATATTTTGTAAATTAAATAACACATAGCAATTTTGAAAGTTTCGTTTTTAAGTAGCTTTAAGTCTTTTGTAAGTAGAAAAAACTTTTAATACAACGTTATCTCAAAAAATAAAATCCTAATAACTTCCCTAAATATATTCAAACAATATTTAAAATTAAGTTTATGATGCCGCCATAAAGTTTAGTTAATCAAATTGGTAAACATTTTACATTAATTTAAACAGTCATTGAAGTAATATGAACTACTAGCGGCCGCCCGCGACTTCGTACGCGTGGATCCCGTTTTACCCCCTTCATCTACCTTACACGGTTAAGATTTTTTCATACAAATGTTTTTTCCCGCTAACTCCCGTTCGTTCCCGTGGGAATTTTGCAATATCCTGTTGTAACTAAGCTTCAAGTTTACTAAGGTACCTGCATGNTCGCTTTCGGGTAGTAATATGTCAAAATTGTTGGTTCTTAGGCGAACAATGTATGGAGAACGAACATTGTCCTTTCACCCAGTAGTAGAAATAAAAATAAATAAATAAAAAAACAAAGATTTTACTATTCTTTAGTGTTTCTGTGTGATGAGAGATGCATGCCAAAATGAATACATACAAAAAGAAAAAAAGTCACAAAACATCTAGTAACATTATTATCTATAACAGGTACCTATCTATTTAAAAGAGGCTCAGACCCGATAATGCCCTGAAACATTTGGACACTGGAAACAAAATAAAATAAAATATATCTATGATTAGTCAAACAATAACTTTGTAAATATTTTGTAAATAACACATAGCAATTTTGAAAGTTTCGTTTTTAAGTAGCTTTAAGTCTTTTGTAAGTAGAAAAAACTTTTAATACAACGTTATCTCAAAAAATAAAATCCTAATAACTTCCCTAAATATATTCAAACAATATTTAAAATTAAGTTTATGATGCCGCCATAAAGTTTAGTTAATCAAAATAGTAAACATTTTACATTAATTTAAACAGTCATTGAAGTAATATGAACTATGTAATAACATTATTATAACTCATTGAAAGTAGGTACTTTAGTTCCAGTGTCTTCCTTCAGAAATTCATTTTTAGAAATTAGTTGCGGCGTTACATTCATAATAGCTACTCGTAGGTACTTAGCAATCTCCACTTACATAATATTATGTAGTTCGAGCACTAAAAAGAAATAACTCCAGTATGTACTAGTAATTACCCCTAAAACACAAAAAAAAAGAAATAAATAAATCTATATTCATTTAGTACGTGTGCTCATACTAGTTTCATTTTCATTAAATATCTGGTTTAAATCTTGGATGGTTGAAATTCGATGAACATTTTCGCCTTCACTTCTCCTGGCTAATATTTGACCATTCTTTGTCCAGACATACTTCCACTGCAATCGCCGCGCCTCTTCCTTCGCTTGATGAAACAAATTCTTATTTAATTTAGTGAGACGCTCATTCAAATAAATATTGGACCGCGGGCCCGGCAAGCCCATATCGGTTGTAGACAGAGATCGCCGCGTTATCGCTGCTATCGGCGATTAAGCGTCGCGGACCCGACCGGAACACATCTGCCACATCTTGGTCTTGTATGTCAACGCCAATCTTAGAAGCAATTGTTTTCACGATATGGAGCGGGCTTTCATGTTCATTCTCTGTGATTCCCGATATCTCGAGTTCGTTCGATAATAATAGCTGATCCCGATTATCAATCTCGTTTTTGAGTTCAGTGATTGTCAGTTCCAGTCCCACATTTGAGCCCTCAGGCTTTTGCTGGTTCTCCAGGGCACCTATTCGCTGGTCCAAGGCAGCTACGGATTTGGAGATTTCCCTTACATTTGACTTGCATGTCGAAAGCTCAGTTTTAATTTCTCCTAATTCGATACGCAGGTTGGATATTTCCTCACGCAGGTTCTTTGTTTCGTCCCGCAGTGCACTTATCGCTGCGACCAACTCTTTACCCCAGTTGACGTTTATTTCAGACGTATCACCGCTGGGGCTGTATTCTTGACTCTTAGCTTGGCCTGGATTAGAACCTTCGTCATTCAAGCCCTTCACCGGTGTGTCCGTGTTGTCCTGCCTTGGTGTTTTAACTGCGCAACAAGGACAAATCCATGCTTTAGGGCTATTTGTTCCCAAGGCAACGCACTGCTTATGGTAGATTCCCTTACATTTCAAACATGTTGCGCCACCTGCCGCCGTCATGAACTTTTCGCACGCACCGCAGTTTTTATTGCTTGGCATGTTTATCAATAATTGTTATTGATCGTTGTTTACGTTGAGATCGAGAATGAAAGTGCGTTCGAGAGATAGCGCTGTTCGATATAGTAATTTATTACGGTGTTTTTGAAGAAAAACCCATACAAATAATACTTTCCTGTGTTTTCTTCTCGAGTTTATATCATTAACAATCGTGAGCAGCAACAAATACTGGATTATCGATCACCATTTAGCAAAATTATCAGCGTTCGAGTCACAGGTTGAGAGGTAATTAATTAGTACACTTCATATCAAACCAACATTTCACTTTCAAAGTTTGCACTCCTTACATCACACAGAGTCACCTTTTTAATGTTATTTAAACATCTAAATATTTTTAAAATGAAAAATAAGTGGAGCTGTATATTCACACTGTGACTACCCACATATTTTTTTTGTCACATACTACTTTTAGCATCGACGATCGGTGATTTATCCGCATTTTAGAAGCTAAATGCAGCGCATACACTATAAAACGCCAAACACGGCGTTTAAGTCGCTTTTTGGAAGCTTATTCACACGCGATTCCAACACCGCGTCCAAACGCATGAAGTCACGAAATCACGATGCTGCTTCGATACAATCGCAAAATCGCCAATCACCGATGTTAAAAGTAGCATGTCTGCTCTGGCCCTTATCTCATATCCTATTTTAAGCCGTGGGTTTTACATTAAGACCTATGCTTAAGGTAATATCGCTCTTATTAAAAACTTACATTGGCAACTTGGTCGTAGTGCGTAGCAACCATGATGACGGGTGAACCGGGGGCGCGCGCTTGTATCGACCTGTAACAACATTTGATTTATGTAGTTTCCACCCTCTATACACTAATGAGCTGTAAGTAATGGCTAATTAGAAGATATGATAGGTCAAGTATACTGCTAGATAATTCAACAAAACAGTTTTTTAACAATGGTCTTTAAATGACAATTTGTATATTATCAATAGTGTGTGTTTCATTTTAGCTAGTATAAGATTAAAAATCGATAGCTGGAAATCCGTAACATTGTAGTAGGTAGAATTATGCTCTGACAATTTTTAAATCAACAATGTTCACCACCGTGATCTAAATTACACACAGCGTCATCTATTGATAGCATCATGAACTACTATCATATCTTCTCAAGTCTCACCTGAGCCACTCGATAGCGCCGGCGAGGCCATTGCGGCCGTCGGTTGCTTTCCATACGACCAAGTATAACGACCGGCGGGACAGGAAGTATTGGTGTGTTGCATAGTACCTGCGGACGAAGTTAGCAAATGAGACAAGATAAACTCAATGGATTGATGATGAATGAACCGGAAAGCGAAGCATAGGACGACCACCCACAAGGTGGACCGACGACCTTATAAAGGTAGCAGGAAGGTGCTGGATGCAGGCCACTACCAAGCGGTCATTATGGAAATCATAGGAGGAGGCGTATGTTCAACAGTGGACGTCCTGTGGCTGATATGATGATGATGACCTACTTATAAGGCCGGCTCCTTACGTTGGTTCTAACGCCACTCCAAAGTATGAATTTAGAAAATAGCTTGGCCCAACGTTGGTGTCAATACTATTTTCTAGATCCTCACGTTGGACGGTTGGCGTTGGTGTGTGGCTTTAAAATGGTGGAATTTTTTCATAGTAAACGTTAGGTTGAAACGAAAGGTCTGAAACGCGGTCACGGCAGTTCGAAAAACTTTTGCACGTAGGCTGCACGCGTTGGTTTGCCCGAACCTCAAATGTGTCTCATTTCTACTCACTCCTGCTGGCCGCCGAAGTCCCACGTGCGAAAGGTGACGGGCCCACGCGTGGAGCGATGTTTCTCGTACACCCACGTGCCGATGTCCACGCCCACGGTTGAGAGGTTCCCACGCCTGGGTGTCTTGTTGCCCATGCGCTTGGCCCAGTGCTGGGAAACGATTATGTGGTAGAGTGAGTGTAAAATGCATAGTTAACGCACTTAACGCCCTAAAGAGCGTTCTCATTGAAAATAATTTCAACAATAAGGTTTACATCAAGCAAAATTAAATTCATAAAATCGTGTACATTTACATTATTATTGAGGTAGAGAGCTAAAGGACTCGTTAAATTACGAGTATAGCACTCCCACATTGCTATGAAATTGTTTTAGTTAGTTTTGCAAGGCAATCGAATCGCATTTAGCCTCTTGATTAGGCCATTGTGCGCGATTTGTGGTTTATCTTCCTCCAACAATCCCAGATGTAATATTATTCAAAACCAATAGTACTTTATTCCAATCCAATAGTAAACTCAATGGAGTACTTACATCTGTCGGTTTTCTTCGATGATGTATGGCAGACTCCTGGCGCAAGCATTCCAGTAAGCTTGTCTTGCCGATGCCCTGCGGGGAAGAAAAAATATGTATCAATAAGTATCCATCTTTTCTGAGAATAGGGATGTTTCCTGGGTAAAAAAGCAAGAGTTTTAAAGAGCCCGTCAGTTAGCTTATCAAAAACTACTCGACACGTATTTTTCACTTTTTAAAACTAATGAAAATGTAAAGAGATAAACCGTGCCAAAGTTCTAAAGAAAAGGCCCGTGACGTCAATGAGTGCGTAAAAGTGCAGCACTTTTTGACGTCGCGCGGAACTTCAACGCACTTCACTATTTGTTTGATTGACAATTAAAAATATACGTGTCCAATATTTTTTTATATTAAAATTGACGGGACTAAAAATTTTTTTTAGGAAACTAGCCTATTCATGCACCGAAAAAACGTCTACGGAATTATCTAGAAAAACGTTATATCACTGCAAAGCAAACTGACCTGTAACCCCACGAACATAAGCTTGATATTGGTGTACGGCCGCGCCTCCTGCAGCACCGACTTCAAGTATCCGACGACGTCGGCGCTCTTGTAACGCCCGCCACGAAGCATGGAGCGGAGAGGCTCTTGGAGCGAACAACCGCTAGCGTTCAGGTTCCATAGGCGGGATAGGAGACCCATTTGTGGAGGGAGGTCGGTTATTTCTGGAACGATGAGCAAACCATTTTTATTTTACAGTATTATTTGTAAATACAAATTACCACTAAGGCCCGCCATATACGGGCAGCTTGAAGCAGCTAGTATCCGACAGCTTCAAGCTGCGACTGCACAGTGAACTGCAGAGTTCTATGGACGCACATACACGAACCGCTCAAGCAGTTGCAACTGATTCGGGCGGTCGACAGCTCTCGCGCAGTTACCTCCGCCCACTTTCTTCATTCCACGGCGCGCGCGCTTGTGATTTGTTGAGCAGTTAATACCAACTGCTCGAGCAGTTATCACTGGCAGCTTCAAGCTGTTGACTCTTGACTGCAAGAGCGGTCCGTGTATTGCCGGCCTAATAATCCCTTTAACCCCTCTCGTGGTTAATTAAATTATGCTTGTGTTACGAGTGGGTTCACCACAAAGCTATGATAGCCGAACGGAGAAGGGGTCGGAGTGGCCGACTCGAGATCCGAGGAACGCGGGTTTGAATCCCACCCCCACTCGACTATTGTGGTAAGCCCACTCGTAACTCAAGCTTATTTAGCTTACCACGAGGGGCTCACGGGACTATTAAAAAAAGCTCGAGCGGCGGCGGGGATCGAACCCGCGTTCCTCGGACCACAAGTCGACTAGTCCAACACCTTCACCGTTCGGCTATCGTCGCTTTGACCACTGAAAACTTCCACTCTTCCCGTGGAAAAGTAAGTGGCGATTGTGTGGCGTCGGGTTTGGACAAAATTACTGTGGTCCGTTATTTCTGGTAATGGAAATGGTATGGACCCTTATTCCCACTGGTACCAACCCTCGTTCTCACTGGTACTTACCCTCGCCCCGCTGTACTGACCCTGGTTCCCTCTAATACTGACCCTGATGGTTCCCACCAGTACTGACGCTAGTTCACTCTACTACTGATCCTGGTTCCCTCTAGTACTGACTCTCGCCCCGCTGTACTGACCCTGGTTCCCTCCAGTACTGACCCCTGTTCCCTCTTTATTCTTTTCTACTGACCCTCGCCCCTCTGTACTGACCCTCGCCCCGCTGTAATGACCCTCGCCCCGCCGTACTGACCTCCATTTCCGCTGTACTGATCCTCGTTCCCTTTATTTTACTGAGTATTGCGCTCTCCCGAGATTCAGTTCGTACGCCGTGAGGCAGGAAGAACCATGGGTGGTGGTGGGATTTGTACTAACTCTTGTTCCCGCTGATGTTGAGCACGGAGAGCCCGGCCAGCGCGTGGATGGCGGGCGGCACCGACCGCAGCAGGTTGCACGACACGTCCAGCATCGACAGCAGGGAACAACAGACGGCTCTTGAAGCAGTAGGTCAGTTGTGTCGCGACCTTTGTCTCGCTGGTACTGATGCTAGTTCCCTCTAGTACCACTGACCTTCGTTGCCACTGTACTGATGCTAGTTCTTTCTAGTACTGACCCTCGTTCCCGTTGTACTGACCCTAGCACTGACCCGCTGTACTGAGCCTTGTTCCCTCCAGTACTGGCCCTTGTTCTCTCTAGTACTGACCATATAGTTTCCTTTAGTACTGATCCTCGTTCCCTCTAGTACTGACCCTCGTTTCTACTTGTACTGACCCTTGTTCCCGCTGATGTTGAGCACGGAGAGCCCGGCCAGCGCGTGGATGGCGGGCGGCACCGACCGCAGCAGGTTGCACGACACGTCCAGTATCGACAGCAGGGGACAGCAGACGGCTCTTGAAGCAGCAGGTCTGCTGTGTCGCGACCCTTGTCTCGCTTATACTGATGCTAGTTCCCTCTAGTACTGACCCTCGTCCCCGTTTTACTGACCCTCGCACTGACCCGCTGTACTGACCCTGGTTCCCTCCAGTACTGACGCTGGTTCCCTCCAGTACTGACCCTGGTTCCCTCCAGTACTGACCCCTGTTCACTCTAGTAAAGACCCTGGTTCCCTCTAGTACTGACCCTTGTTCCCTCTAGTACTGAAATTGGTTCCCTTTAGTACTGACCCTGGTTCCCTCTAGTACTGAACTTGGTTCCCTTTAGTACTGACCCTGGTTCCCTCCAGTACTGACCCTGGTTCCGTCTAGTACTGACGCGGTTCTCTTCAGTACTGACCCTGGTTCCCACTTTCTTCTTTCCCACTGACCCTCGCCCGCTGTACTGACGCTCGCCTCACTGTACTGACCCTCGCCCCGTTGTACTGACCCTTGTTCCCGCTGATGTTGAGCACGGAGAGCCCGGCCAGCGCGTGGATGGCGGGCGGCACCGACCGCAGCAGGTTGCACGACACGTCCAGCATCGACAGCAGGGGACAGCAGACGGCTCTTGAAGCAGCAGGTCTGCTGTGTCGCGACCCTTGTCTCGCTGGTACTGATGCTAGTTCCCTCTAGTACCACTGACCTTCGTTGCCACTGTACTGATGCTAGTTCCCTCTAGTACTGACCCTCGTCCCCGTTGTACTGACCCTAGCACTGACCCGCTGTACTGAGCCTTGTTCCCTCCAGTACTGGCCCTTGTTCTCTCTAGTACTGACCATATAGTTTCCTTTAGTACTGATCCTCGTTCCCTCTAGTACTGACCCTCGTTTCTACTTGTACTGACCCTTGTTCCCGCTGATGTTGAGCACGGAGAGCCCGGCCAGCGCGTGGATGGCGGGCGGCACCGACCGCAGCAGGTTGCACGACACGTCCAGCATCGACAGCAGGGGGAACAGCAGACGGCTCTTCAGCCCTGAGCCTGAGCCCTGTGTGGTAAACGTAAAAAGTAATCTGTCTGTGAGCACTTAGAATTATGTCCAATGACCCCAAGCTAGCCATCTTATCGCTCGCGCGTAATTATGTTGCAGTCGCGACGGCAATACACGCGCGAACGATAAGAAAGGGTAGCTTGGGGTCATTGGACAAAATTCTACGTGCTCACAGACCGGGCTTTAATATTATAAATGCGAAAGTAACTCTGTCTGTCTGTGTCGCTTTCGAGTGCATTACCGCAGCAAAATTTTTATAAATGTTGTGAGCTTTAGAGAGTCGAGAGTAGGTATAGCAGATAATNGTCGCTTTCACGCCTAAACCACTGAACAGATTTTGATGTTTTTTTATGGCAGGAGGCAAACGAGCAGACGGATCACCTGACGGTAAGTGATGATATTTGGCATAGATAGAGATAGTTTGAGTCCCGGGAAAGGACATAGGATAGTTTTTATCCCGGTTTTTGAAACAGGGACGCGCGTGAAATCGTTTATCTGTGACAGATAAAATTTCACGCGGGCAAAGCCGCGGGCGGAAAGCTAATTTATTGATATTATAATTAACTAGCGGCCGCCCGCGACTTCATACGCGTGGATTCCGTTTTACCCCCTTGGGGGTTGAATTTTGCAAAATCCCGTCTTAGTGAGCACCTACGTTCTAAAAGGAACCCCCTTGCAAAATTTGCGACTCCTAGCACTTCCGTAGTTTCTGCGATTTCGTGATGAGTGAGTTAGTCAATCAGTGACCTTAAGGCCCTAGTGGCCCCTAAGGCCCGGTTTTCACCAAGGCTCCGTCCAGTGCGTGNGGACTTAACTTGATAGAATTCTTAAATACTAAACTAATCGCAATATTTTCTCAATTAACTATGTATTTAGACGACGAAATTGCCTAACTATTTATGCCTATAACATATTTGTAATATTACTGGTTAATGATTGTAACGAGTTGAAAAAGTACTGTTTTTGCGCCAAACGGCGTAAACGCTCTTAATTGCGGCCTTCCTTGAGCTTAGCCTCTAGATGGATTGAGACATGCGATGTATCGTTTACGCTTCTAATTGGCACAAAATCGTGTCAGGATTATTTGTTTTGTATTAGCTGGTTTTGGCTTTCGCACGATTCGTTTTCACACCCAGACTTAAGTTGTCTTGAAATGAGAAACTAATGCCCATTTTCAACATCAATCCCTAATTTTTAAGTGACCCCTATGGTAACACATAACAGAAATTTTGTTTCCATAAATATTATATAATATAAAAATTTGGGATTGATGATGAAAAGTTCGGATTGGATTTTATTCCAATGAATTAACCAAATGGCCTAGAGGCACCCGCTGAAAATTATTGATAATACTTGCTATTAGTTTCGACGTAATTGTTGAACAAAGATACCCCTTCCCAGCGGTTTCCATAGTAATCGGAATAGGTTGTGTGATTCTTTCAGGCAGTGCATTTTCGCATGTCGCGTGCGCTATGGAAACCGCTGGGAAGGGGTAGCTTTGTTCAACAATTACGTCAAAACTAATAGACGTAGACTAATAAGTTTACATTAGTTTTATAGAATAGCTCAAATACTAATAATACAATGCAAATAAAATATACCTTAACGATCTGGTTTTTCTTGTGTTGGAAAATAACTGAAAAAGAAGTGAAAAACGTCATGTTTTTTTCTAATTAAATCCATTCTTACTCCCTTAAAATGTATGAAACTTGTATCTGTTTTCTACTTCTGCTAATAGATAATTTTATTGGCTATCGCATGATATAAAATTTTTGCTTATTAGTGTTAAGTTACCCACGCTATCACTTGTTTTTGAAGGAAGAGGTGAAAACTTAAAATTCAAAACTTAATCCTTGTAATTTTGCGAGAAATGGGTCAAGCCCTAAATTTGAAGCATTTTCATCGATAAAAATTGTCCATAGATTATGCCCTTAAAGTTTGATCACTACAAGCCCGGACACATTGTATAAGTCTAGTAATAATGATCTATGTTGATTTTGATCAATATAAGTCTAGTAATAATGATCTAAAACCTTAAGGCAGGGAAAGATTTTAGAGATAGTCACCAGCTAGTTTTACAAATATCTAACAGAATACTGTTATTTAACAAAACTCGGTTTATACTATCAAAAAGGTACTTCAAACTGACAATATGCAGCGGACTCTCTTATCTTGTTACTGGTAGAGAGAGACCTTGTTTATTGAATTACGAAATTGACTTTGTTTTAATAATTAATTGATATCCAGCCGTGTAACGCTTCATTCGAATGTACAATAGCCGCCGGCCGTAGATTGGGATGAAACGGGTACGGTTAAAGGAATAACGATCAGAACCATTATAATTAAACTCGCACAAGCATAGTGACGTTACGTGTATATTTGGAAATACTAAAGTATACAAAATGTATCCAAAACATCATCAGTTCAGCCTATGACAATTCACTGCTGTATATGTAGATGTAGGCAGATATATGATGCGAGATAGGACTATCTTACTAAGGTCGTCGGTTGTTTTGTTAGTTACCAAGGAGAGGAAATCCTTTATACTTCTTTACTTCTCATTACTTACATAAACACTAGCAGTCGCCCGCGAGTTCGTACGCGTGGATCCCATTTTACCTCTTAAAGGATGGAGTTTCGTAAAATCTTCTCAGTGAGCACCTACGATCTAAAAGGAACCCCCATATAAAAGATTCCTAGCACTTGTAGTTTCTGAGACCCCGTGATGAGTGAGTGAGTCAGTCAGTCAATAACATTTCGTTTTTATAGCCTAAACACGTGTATTGAAGGATTCAAAACACGGTGAATGAATGAACCTATACAACAATAATTATAATACTTGGAAATCATTTAGAGTTAATTTCCGTAGGAAAATATGTCCAAATTTTCCAGGAATCAGAAATTTTATCAGTTTTGCTTGATCGCAAGATTCTATAGAATCTAAAGGTCGAGTACCTACATATTTGGTAGCAAACAATTATTTATCTAAATTAGCCAACACATTACGGGGATGATTTTTCACGTAAAATTGAAGTGTATTAAGCTGCAGAAAATTATTAAACAGACACTAAACTTTATTTGTACCACATGAAGCAAGAACGTTATTATGATTATGATCATACTTTAGTATTAAGTATTTGAGGATTGTGCATGTGCATCACTAGTTGCCCTAGTGGCAACAGGGAAACATTTAATTTCGCCTTTCCAGATTCTATCTTTTACAGCGATTATTCTATTAACAAAAAGATCAAACAAATAACTTTTCTAGGTATGATAATACTTACATAAGTTCGAAGAAATGCCGAAGCTGAGGTGAAAATTTCTAGAATTTCAATTGTGTTCGCGTAATTTTTGGTAGCCCCAACAATTTGGATTATAACAAGATGTTACATATACAGAAATCTGTGAATAAACAAGACCTCGACCTTTCGTTATATTATTGTACAAATTAATTACCTACGCAATGAGAAATTTGACTTATCGCATTTTATTAATATTATGCTGTACTGGAATATTCCACGCATGAAAGAAAAATGTGAGAGTAATTGCTATCCAACACGTCAATTTCTTCGCAAATTGGCAGTAGCATGTACGAATAATATTTTAATAAGTTTAGGAGACTGTATTAATTATATTACAGTTATTTATTTTATAAAATAAATGTCACAGGGTTCAGATGACCGAACCTACGGACGAATACGAGTGAAATATTGTATGAAAAATACTTATCTTAGATAACGAAAAAACTAATCAATAACGCAAGTATGTGTGCTAATCTGTATTGTCATACTGCGGCATGTTGTATTAATATAGTTCAAGTTTTATTTGCCAAAAAACTTACTTCTAACTCACATTTTTCTTTCCATTATTAAAAACAGCGTCATGTTTGTTTCTCATATCCGTCACGGCGTATGATGAATTGAAGTATTTTTGGCACGAATTAAGTTTATTTTGGCTCTTTTTGTTTTGTTTCCATTTGTACTACTTTTATACCGAAAAAGAAGCTTATTTTTGGACTTAGTTGAAGTTTGTCGACCTGCACGGTTTTGACGTTTGACTTTGCAAGTCAATCTCATAGTTAAATTAAATTTTTAGCAGTGTTATCACAGTATCTAGCAATCCTTGCATTATTTACAAGGACTCGAGTAATCATCCGCTGTAGATTGCAAAACTTTATTATTAAAGTTGAAAATTAAAGGTTCAGGGGTCTGGCGGGGCGTACGACAGGCCAACATTCTTCAGTTCACAGTCTTCTTGCATCAGATCTTTGAGAAGAAGTTTCTTTAGAGCCGTACGACGGACCTGTAAAATTGTTCATAATTTAATTCAACTATTTTATTGCATTCTACAACTACTTGTCGAGGCATTGTCTACCAGACTTTGTTTCACAAAACTCTTTAACGCTCGTCACGCGGTCAATGGAATGGAGGCCGCGTACCGGAAAACGCAGCGTGGGACGTCCACCCACAAGGTGGACCGATGACATCATAAAAGTAGCAGGGTAGCGCTGGGCGCAGGCCGCTACCAATCGATCAAAGCATTGGCGGAGGCCTATGTTCAGCAGTGGACGTCCTATGGCTGAGATGATGATGATGATGATAATGTCGCGGTCAATAACGTGCGTTTCCCAATTTTCCCATACAAACTTTCATAAGTTTTTTTGCAGCGTTGCGGGACTTACGGGCGTAAACTCTTTGACTAAGAATTATCACTTCACGGGATTTATTGCAACAATATCTATTTTAACGGTAAATAATATTTACCCTCCCGACGTTTGACTTTCTTTGACTAAGTGTAGGTTATTAGCGGTTTTAATGAGCCAATGAAAGCACATTATTTAGTTTCTTATTTACTATCACTATAATTTAATTAGACATACACGTACATAATTATTAGGATACTTGTCATGTTTTCATCAAGATTTATTTTACTTATAAATGGATAATATAAAGATTACAGTAATATAAAAAGATTGTGACGAGGAATGGTCAAGCAGATGCCACTAGGTATTGATCGGTATTTATTTATCATGGCGTTACAAAGGAATCATTAGATTGAGAATATCCGTAGGTGCGGTATAATCATGAGCCGAATACTGATAGATTGGTCACAGTAAACGGGAACAGTAAGATATGTTTCAGACAAAAAAGTGAGTTTATGAATCACTAGCTTTCCGACCGCGGCTTCGCCCGCGTGTAATTTTGTCTGTCACAGAAAAACTTTATCGCGCGCGTCCCTGTTTCAAAAACCGGGATAAAAACTATCCTATGTCCTTTCCCGGGACTCAAACTATCTCTATACCAAAGATTTTATCAAAATCGGTTCAGTGGTTTAAGCATGAAAGCGAGACACAGACAGAGTTACTTTCGCATTTATAATATTAGTATAGATAGAGTGCCATGATGATATTGCGCTTCTCACCAACTGGTGTATTTTCCCCAAGATGTGTAAAAGTTTGTTTGTTTTCAATAATTTTTCTTCTTCTACTATAGGGTGGGTAAGACTGAAATTTCGATAGCAGTAAGTAAGTATCTTATAGAGCCGTTATGCCCATTGTAGGCATCAGAAATATTCATTTTTAATAAGTACTTGTTTGGTAAAGTGGTTTGGATTTAAGAGTTTTCTTAGCCCTTCATAAATATCGCGACCATTTACGACGACAATCATCTTGTATTTTAAGAATAACTTTACTAACCATTCCTTTTTACTGTACACCTCATTCCTTCACCTTCATTAATACCAGCTAGACAGCTTTCTATAGGCCGGTCTAACGAGACTGTGATAAGGTGCATAGGTATAATAGCTATCCACAAGCTATCCGATAGAAAGCCCTAGAATCCCCTGTCAGGAGGATGAAGCAACTTGAGCTTAGTAAGTCTAGACTCATTTGTTTTAATTAAGGATCTGACATGACTTAACTAGCGCCACCGTAAGTATTATTCTAAAATAGGTCAAATAAAACTCATCATCGTCAATTGCTCATTATCTCAATAATTTGACTTGAAATGAAGTGAAATAGTTTATCAGTACATAAACCCTTTACACGTCCCAAATATAGCTTACCCTACCACCACTTCCAGACAACATAATATGGTCTGTGATATGGTAGGCTGATGCTGAGAAGAAGTACTTGTACGGAAATGGGAGTACCATTGTCTCCGTAGTTCAGTGGGTCAGAGTAGTTCCAACAAACGATAGGTCCTGGGTTCAAGAAGGTACATTTTTACAAGTGAAAAGACATCACTATTGTTTAGTTAGATTTTTATTAGGTTTGTCTTAGAGCTTTTAAGTATGTAACAAGAAGTTACTTTCAAAACTACAGGACCATTCTGAAAAGTTTTCACTAAGAGCAAGGTCAAGTTTAGGTGTCAGACTCATGCCCGTTTTCACCATCAATCCCTAATTTTAAGTGACCCCTATGAAAACAAAATTCTTGTTATGTGTTACCATAGCACTTAAAAGTTTGGTCTCGAAGCGCTGGTAGGGTAAAAAGATAATGAGACATGTAGAGGCTCCTTAAGAGCAAAATGACGATTTGTAAGAACTATTTATTAGTCTAAACAAATAAAGAAATTTTGACTTTGACTTTGAAAAAATTAGGGTTTGATGGTGAAAACGGGCATCAGACTAATAAATGATTCCTGAAAGATGTAGCTATTAAAAAGACATTGTAGCTAAGTCCGTTCTACCATCCCGGCTCTTATTGTTCCATTAACGTACTTTATACTGCCCTTTAACAGTAAGAAGATACGTTCATGAAAACGGAGCCCGCCAACAAAGTATATTTGTTCCAACTTGGCACTTACTTTATAGGATTTTAATGGAAATCCCAATAATGAATAAACTGAATAAGACAATAAACGAGGCGAACTATGACAATTAACAATGGAATATGATCACAATAGAAATTGTATTATCAAAGGCATGAAACAGGGAGCATTAACCAGTTGTACGAAGAGGTATTCGTAATAACTATTTCAGAAAGATGGGGATAGGATAACGACACGTTTAGCTGCTACCAAAGGGTTATTATGGGGCTCGGCTTTTGAGTTGAATTCTCTTATTTTTTTTTTAAACATAACAAGTTTCTTTAGTCTTTTTTTATTAGTTTCCGATATTTTTAAATTATAGCTATTCTGATGTTTGGGTCGGAGACGAATCTACAAAATCGGGGCAAGGACATAGGATAGTTTTTATCCCGGTTTTTGAAATAAGGACGCGCGCTATAAAGTTTTTCTGTGACAGAGAAAAGCTAGTTACCTACACATAAACACTGAGGTCGTAAATCGACAGAGACAATAATTTTACGGTTAGCTGGAAGCCTTGTATTCACTAAAAGCCATAGCCCACACGTACACTTGAATGTTGTCTGTCAGACATACTGAACCCGGTGTCAAAACGACATTAAAATGTATGAGTTTTTTTTTCAAATACAAATTCCTTAATATTGGTCTGAGTACCACATGATAACAGCCCATTTGGAACGAGTCGCAGAAAATGAAAATCAATTTAAAATTCATTCGTCAACTCGCCCCATGTTAGTTAGTTCGTTCGTTTCAGCCGTAAGACGTCCACTGCTGGACAAAGGCCTCCCCCAAGGATTTCCACAAAGACCGGTCCTGCGCCGCTTGCATCCAGGTACCTCCCGCAACCTTCACCAGATCGTCGGTCCACCTAGTGGGAGGCCTGCCCACGCTACGTCTTCCAGCTCGTGGTCGCCACTCAAGAACTTTCCTGCCCCAGCGGCCATCAGCTCTTCGAGCTATGTGCCCCGCCCACTGCCACTTGATTTTAGCGATTCTGCGGGCTATGTCAGTCACATATGCCCATGTTAGTATATTTTCAACCGACTTCAAAAAAAGGAGGAGGTTTGTTACGCGATAGCTAATTATGAACCGATTTGAACAAATCTTTTTTCAGCGTATAGGTAATATCACAAGGGTGGTCCCATTTAAATTTAATAATAAAAAAAACAACCCCCAAGGGTGGAAAATTGGGGATGAACTTTTTTATACGCAATATCTCCGCCGATTATAAACCAATTAGAACGATTACTATTTTGTTGAATAGGTATTATCAAAAGGGTGGTTTCATGCGAATTTGAAGAAAATATTTCACCCCCAAGGGTGGAAAATTGGGGATGAACTTTTTTATACGCAATATCTCCGCCGATTATGAACCAATTTGAACGATTATTTTTTTGTTGAATAGGTATTATCAAAAGGGTGGTTTCATGCNCACGATTATTCTGGTAAATAAATTTCCGGGAATAACGATTCAATATCCATAGTGTTTTTGGTAAATCAGCCAGTTTCAAAGATAAAATTCTGAAAAAAAATCACAAGGTGTATAGGGACCCCCAGATTACGAAAATCGCTTAATCGGAAAACTGCTGCTATGGCTATTGCGGCTTTATTCCAGGCACCCATCGAGTTAATCTATTTTCAACCGACTTCAAAAAAAGGAGGAGGTTTTCAATTCGACCCGTATGTTTTTTTTTTTTTTTTTTCAACCGACTTCAAAAAAAGGAGGAGGTTGTTACGCGATAGCTCCGCCAATTATGAACCGATTTGAACAAATCTTTTTTCAGCGTATAGGTAATATCTCAAGGGTGGTCCCATTTAAATTTAATAATAAAAAAAACAACCCCCAAGGGTGGAAAATTGGGGATGAACTTTTTTATACGCAATATCTCCGCCGATTATAAACCAATTAGAACGATTACTATTTTGTTGAATAGGTATTATCAAAAGGGTGGTTTCATGCGAATTTGAAGAAAATATTTCACCCCCAAGGGTGGAAAATTGGGGATGAACTTTTTTATAATATACATTAAGAATATGGTCTCAATGTACTGCCTACCTTCAGTGGTAACATCAAGGTAATAATTAGTCAACTAAAAAGCAAGAAATGCAGGCAAACTTTACATGTTTCATAATCTTGGCACCGACTCCAGAAGTATCAATCATGGTATACCTACATAAATATTAATAATTCGTCCTAATAAATAAGTAGGTAATTAGTAATTATTATTCTGCTTTTTAGTGTAGGTTTTTTGGAGTCGGTTTTATTTTTTATTTATTAAATAGACACTTGTCTTAGCAACTGTTCCAGTCGTTGATGAGTTGATTAATTTAGATTTACAGCAACTCGTACCTACTGCATGTGGTCTGAGCTGGTGAATACTCCCTCAACTTCACGAGGCAAAAGGAAAATTCAGAGGACTTTGAATCTAATAAACAACGAAATGAGACGAAAGAAAAGCGTGAAGTGTGGCGTAACATAATAATATCAGTCTTTGACATCTACCTTTCAGGGCATACAAGCATAAGGAAACTTCGGGAAAAATCCGAGGCCAATCTGGGTCCCAAGACGCAGCTTCACTTTGTTCCAACTACAAGTGCCAAATTATATTAACCAATTTACGGTTTTCCTCTTGCTTATGATGTGCCGACACTGGCACTTGTTGCCAATCTAATCTGACTAATTGGCAAAATCACACAGGTGCCGACCGAATATCGAGTGAAAGGCAAATATAGGAATTGATGGTATTTCAACCTGTATACCTAACTGAAGCAAATACCCCGAGCTAATTCAGGCAACTGAAGCAAACACATTTTGTAAGTATTAAAACTCAACATGTACCTACTAGGTAAACTCTTTGTAATGAGATTTGTGCTTATTCATGTGTCTGAGGAGTTCTTCGAAGCGCACCTATGTTATGTTGCCCGTTGGTAGGTACTTTTAATTCATCTTAGTAAACATGAAGTTTAAATCTTTATTAGTAAACATAGGTGCGCTTTGAGGAATACTTTAAGTGCGCTTCGAGGAATACCTCAAGCACCTAGTACTCGTAACATAATTAAGTGAAGATAGAAGTTTCTAGCAATAAAGTTCCCAACAAGGTAGGAATGCTCTAGCAGAAAATAAATTGCATAGAGCTATTTAAGGCACAATCTTTAAAGTAATGCTTTTCTTACAAACTATGAGTAGATGGAACATTTTAAATACGAAAAAGTTCACCGTGTACCAGTAGTTCCTGAGAAGTTCTAAACTATCTTGTGCCCACAACTGCAGGGAAGTCACAAAGTTTTTGAGACAGGACTAACTAGAAAATTCCAATCAAACTGAAAATTTATCTGTAAAGCAAAGCACCTTAAGGAAAGTCAAAACAAAGATAAATCAAATGGAGCTATCCAATCCAAGCCCAAGACAAGCACAAAGTCAACAAAAAGTTTTGAAACTGCCATCTAAGTCTAAGGTTCCTTTTACGGACATTAATAAATTACAATTTGTTTTTTTTTTTTGGTTTATACAAATTTCAAACCTGTTAAAGAAGTTTTATTTATGGTTCTTCCGCAGCACCAGATTACATTACATCACATTTTTGTATCGTTAGGATTGGAGTCGTAAATCCTCGTGCTCACGCTGGCATTTGCCGGACATTCGTTTATGAAATGATGAAAATGATCATCACATCGGTCTTATTTCCACAGCTGAGTGAGATGGGTAAATTGTTCGAAACTGAAACAATCTGTGATTAAGTTCCTGTAATAATTTAAGCTTTAAAAGCATGTAGCTAAGGTAAATTTTTAAATGTTGTGTAAATACAGCGTTACACGTGCGAAACGACATCTCTATGCAATTAACACTAATGTTCTGTCGAACTTCTCGGAGGGTCACATACTTCAAAAGCAGAATTTACGCTGTGGGAAAGTTGAGTTACACGAGCATCAAAGTCTTTTATTTCATTTTAGTTTAAATATTTACTGAATTGCGAATGAGTGCCAACTCCGTAAAACTAATTTGGATGTGCAACAGCTGTCTCTTTCCTTTCATCAGGGAAATCGAATGAGTGAAAGAGGCGGATAGTTGCAATATTACCAGGCCTTCAAGCGTAGTCGACCAGTTGGATGTGTACACTGCAAAATCAAACTTTAACTGGAATGTGTCGAGTGTAGTAATGTTGGAGTTAACATTTCAAACACGAATGTACGACGACGGAACATCAAGGTAAACAATGTGGCACCTTATGCGGAATATATTAGGGGAGATGTTTGGGCAAAATGTATAATCTAATGTGTTGTAGACTGTACGTACCTACAACACGGATGAATTAATCTACGACTGCACCTTGCATTGGCGACTCGTGTGCCCCGTGCCCAGGGTACAAAGGCTTGTTTGACTGAGTAAGCTTGTCCGGCACAAAACTCAAGTAAATAAACAACTTTAGTTTGCTTTTATTTACTGTCGGAAAAGATCATATTATTATTTTAGGAGGAGGTCCTGTAATCTATAAATTTAACTACGTCAGATTATAATCTGACGGAATTCACAATTTTACGGTGACATATAGGTATTAAACAGGTTGATTTTGTTATCAGTGTCCAATTTTTTTAAAAGCAATAAATAAGTGCTTTTCTTAATCTTACATCTCGCTGAAAGTCGTGAAAAATGTTTTATACAGATAACGCTTTTCTTTCAAGCGTACCTAAGTTCTAACAATATTACAGTTTTTATACATCGGCCAAAAAGTTGAAGAAGGTAGGTAATTACTTCATCTTCTATTGCCCGATCGACAATTTTAACCACATCATTTACTCATGTGATTTTAACACAATTTAATGTAAAATCAAATAGGTTCAACAAACTAGTTTTAAAGTAGACTACGATAGAGCCTTCACACGTGGGTTTTCTCACGGCTCGGCAGTAACAGACTCCGTAAACAATTTTACTGTACCTAATCAGGAAAGAGCCTGCGGCGCGAAACACACGTAGCAACTTCGAAATCCCAGTTTTGGCAACATTTCACCCTTCAAGAAGCAATTTATAGCTCATTTTAAACCTTATGCTATCATAATAAAGTCCAAATATGCCAGCAAAAAAATAAGTAAAAGGGTTTACAACAGTTAAAAGCTGTCAGCGCATTCGTAATGGAGTTTCGTCTATAGCTGTGTTGAGAATTTCCAAACTTCTTAACTACTACGTGCGACTAAAGGTTCTTACTACCCCAACAAGTTACTAGTTAGGGCTAGTTGAGAAGCTACGACTGAACACAATGCTGATTTCCGTAGAGATTTAAAGTGCCTACAAGTTTCTATTTTACCTTTGCAGAAACTTGAAAAGGGTTTGGTTTGCTTCTGCTAGATACGATACGCGCTTAATATTACTAAAGGCCATTTTCATCGGTTCCTGATACTCGTATTTATCTGACGTAACAAAATATCTAACAAATAAAAGGATTGTGGAAGGAGAAGTGACTTAATATTATATCAGATCTATGAAATGAAAAGTTGTGCTTAGTAGTTTAACTGACAGATGAGAAAAAGAGAAGCTTTCAATATACGTTGGGACTTTATTAACACACGCCAAAACAAAAAGCTCTGGGTCTGTATGTGCAGCAGACTTGATGAAAAGTGATAATCAGGCCGAAAGGTAAGGTAGAGCTTATTAAGTTTCACTGGAGGTCAAACTGTAGATCCAGGATCTACCTTTACAGGAAACGCAATGAACCAATGATTCTTGGACGGTTAGTGGTGAAAACCTCGTTATTTTCACATACTTGTGCTATCAGGGTCTATCATGAACATGTAAAGCCGGTATCTTTCACTTTATCATCTGGGTGAAATCAGCTGGGTGTCCATAGGCGACACTTTAGAGTTCTATGATTACCATTGGATATAATTAGTGGGTTATCAGGGACTATCAAGAACCGGTAAAAGGCCATAAAACTAGGAGTACTTACAGCCAGGGTCTGCCACTTGGCTTGACGCAGCTCTTCGCGTATGAACATCATCTCGGGACGCAGGTCGCGGTGGGCAAAGGGGTCCATATCGATCTTGAGCTTGGGGTCGATGCCCGCCAGCTGCTGGTCACTGTGGAAATATTTGCATGTAAAGAAAGGAAGATAATTAACTTTTTTAAAAAAATATAACCGACTTCAAATGCGTGAACACAAAAAAAGACTAAAAATTAAAAATATTGCGTATAAAAAAGTTTATGTTTTATGTTTTTTTGAGGAGGAGCCTGACTCTCGTTACACAGGTTAACCTTATACGATAGCGGCACATATCTTGTAATTGTAAAGTGTTTATTCAATAAAAGTATTTTCATTTTTCATTTTCATAGCCGTATAAGACGCTACGTAAATTGTTTAGGTGCTCTTCTTCTACTATGGATAGATGTCTTTTATTTATTTATTTTAGATAGCTAATGTATGCCATGGAATTATTCATTTACGATATCATCTTTGTTTTATATTACTTTTAAAGATTTTTAAAATCCTAGCATATTTTTTAGATAATTTATGCCATGACATTATTTCGATAATGATATCAACAAGGTACCTTTGTCAATCTTCGTTTTATATTGCTATGAAAATTATTTTTCAAAAGCCTTGCAAATTGTTATAAAATTTTAAATCCGCCTTGATTCCTTCTCTTTAATGTTCCCTAACTGAATATTTAATCATTATCGCTGATTCGCTTTCATAAAGCAATTTTCCCCATACATCAAATGGATGGAAAATAAAATATTTAAACTCATGGATCTTGTTTACGAACGTGTTGTTACAGTTACAATTTTAAAAATACAGTACAACTGAATAAAATCTTCAAAACAGTCCACACAACCCCGAAAAGCTTTTTAATTATTAAAAATAAAATTGTTCTCTTATCACGATACAATGTTTTTTGACAGTGTGGAAGATGTTAATTAATATCAATTCGGGAATACAGAAATGAAACCTTTTTCACCATTTCGTCATTCAATTCAAAAACCCACGAATATGAAGTTCTGATAAATATAAAACGAAAACAATTAGTTTTAATTCTGGAAAGACCATGTTTTACTCTTTATTTTTTCAATATTACTGAATGTAAAAGGACGGTAGTTAGTACTCAATTTATAAACATTTTTGCTTTAACGAGAAACAAAAAGCGGCCTGGAAAATTAAACCTTCAACACTTAGATAAGAGCTTTAAGCACAAAAGCAATCAAGGGAATCTTTTAAGGCCCTATTGTTTAAAATCGGAAAAACCTTTTTACAGTCCATTAAATAAAAGCATTTTAATGTTACTTAATTAGTATAAGGTCTGTATAAGCAAAAAATAAAAAAGGCCGACACAGTGAAATGCGTGCCAGGAGGATCGCGCCGTATATTGACGTTTTGCCTTAAGCATTCCGGCCCAAAACATCCGGTAATAAAAAAGATCCGATGTTTATTGTACGTATTTGCTCCTTTAGGCTTCTGTTTACACAGGCTTGAATTATATTACAAACCTAATTCACTAGATACCGCCTTTTTACGTAAGACTTAGGTTCGTATTCTGAGACGACACTCAGAACTAGAGCTTAAGGCATTAAGTTTATACGTATAAGGAATAAAAGGCTAACTCCCTTACTGAAAGTAAAACACTTGTTGAACGCTGTTTTAAAATGATATGCCGTTACTAAAATTCAAAATAAATCACTGTTCAGCGAGCCTGTAATTTTAATTACTAAGGGGGCAAATAAATAACTAGATTAAAACCTACGAATGGAATGCGAAAGGTCTAATTTATAATTGATTGGATTTCCATAACTCTTTAGACATAATTGCACCTATAATTGCAGGCTTCAGTTTATTCTCGGTGTTTATTCAAATTCGATCACATTCGATCGTTTTCAGAATCAAGGTTTTTAAGTTCCGTAATTAAAAAACAAATCTCAACACTCAATTCAATTTCCTTTGTCATGTTGCATTTCAATTTTAGACCAATCACATCAACCCAATTGAATTCTGTGGCTTGGTTCGCAATAAGGGCTTATCCAGTGGCGGCGTAGCATAGGTTGTCACCCGGGGCGGCACGTACAGTCCTCTCAACTTAAGCTGAGAATTGCATTTGTGTGAGTGCACACCGATAGTGTAGAGTGTCAATCGGCTTGAAGCGCGGCGCGCGTCCCGCGCATGGTTTAAACCGGTTTATTTATAGCAAGCGGCCTGAAGCGCGGCGCGTCCGCCACGCACCGCTTCATACTTCACTTCACCCCCGGTACTGGTAGCAGATACGTGTAATTTTATGTAATTGTGTTCCAAATATTAGTGAAATGGCTCCTACTGTAAGTGAATTTCCTGTACGAAATCCATTAAGCAGCCAAGTGAAAGAAATTGTATGCAAATTGAATACGTATTTTAAAGGTGTGAACGAAAAGTTTTTAGTCTGTTTTTATTTTGTAATTTTATAAAGTTTGTCTTTTTGTTGTATTTTGTAAGGCTGGCTGGACGCCCTCTCTATAAACGGTGCTCGCAGAATATCAGCGTCGAGGTACTTCGTGCCTTGGCATATGCTGAGCGAGGACCTGTTTTTATTTATTTATTTATTTAAAAGGATGTGTCAAGTGTCGTTACATTGCATCGGCCCAATTGGTAGCAAGTTTTTAATGACTTCCTTTTAATAAAACATTAATTTTATTTGTATGTGTTTTACTAACGGTACTTTTGGCGATCACTCACACAAATGCAATTCTCAGCTTAAGTTGATAGGACTGTACGGCGTACGCCGCTACTGGGCTCATCTGCGTTTGACATTAATCTTATCTGATCTGATGAACAGTGAGTTCTACGATGAAACGCATTTCCTCGAAATCACATCACAGCAGCCCCCTGGAAAAATGTTGTTGACGTCTGAGCGTTATAATTTCGATAAGTCAAAAATACACAAAATGCTTGGGTTACCCATGAAAAATTTAAGCAAGTACTTTTAAATTACTTCTGTCAAGTGCAACAATCCTTATTTATTTCAATTTACTGCGAAATTTAATATTTCAAAGAACCCTTACCGAGCAAAAGTAACCCTTGCTTACTTTGATTACGGGATCAAAAAAGCCTTTTAGTGCACGATCACAAAAAAATATTCAACAATTTTGCCTGTTCTTAGTAATTGTTAAAATTCACTCACGAGGCGGGATACATAATTTAATAAACATTTGTATGTTTTCTGCTAACATTAATTATTAAAATCAATTATTAGGTACTTACTAAGTACCTATTAGGTTATTCCACAAAACGAAAGAATATCAAAAACATAAAGTAGCCACTTTGATTAAAAGATACTTTCCTATTCAGTGCATGCAATATAAAGTTCAATAAATTAACAATAGTCTGATTTTAATTATTTTTTAATTTTTTTTTAACTAAATTTATTGCTAAAATATCCCTTTAATATGCAAGATACGCAGTACTCTTGATTCAGCAGTCTTTGATAGATTTTTAACATTGAAAAATATGTACTCTTGTAAATTCTAGTGAACTTTACTAAGTTTTAAAATGTATTGCACTTGAAGCTTGTTGTTCTTTGCCGAGAACTTAAATCAAGAATCGCAAGACGTTCGGATTTTTTTTAATATGTAGGTATCTAAAATGAAATACGAATCCTCTTATTTAAATTTTTAGTTTACTGAATTATTTAAAACTAGCTTTCCGCCCGCGGCTTCGCCCGCGTGGAATTTTGTCTGTCACAGAAAAACTTTATCGCGCGCGTCCCTGTTTCAAAAACCGGGATAAAAACTATCCTATGTTCTTTCCCGGGACTCAAACTATCTCTATGCCAAATTTCATCAAAATCGGTTGCGAGGTTTAAGCGGGAAAGCGTAACAGACAGACAGACAGACAGACAGACAGACAGACAGACAGACAGAGTTACTTTCGCATTTATAATATTAGTTGGTGTTTAATACCTCCATGCTCAGCATACTGGCTGATTCGATATTTTTTATAAAATAAAAGAAAAAAAGGAAAAAAAGCTGTCAATTGTTTTTACTTCTTCGCAGCTCGGCTTTTTGTCTGTAACACAATACAATTTTTCTGCGTCGTATCAAATCAGATATTATCATCGTCGTTTTCTTAGACCTACTGGTCAAACGTACTCCATATTTTTTGTGGTCATTTCGAGCACGAATAGCTCTTTGGATTCTACAGTCAATAAAAAACGCTCATCGAAAACTCTAAAATTTCCAGGTAGCACTTTTTAGCACGCCATTGTTAATTTCGTAAGTCGAAAATNCCAGATATTGTACCCGAATTGAAACCGGCGGCTTCTCATACCTTAACTGCGTCAAAGGAAACTAATGTTGATGCGATTAGCGAGCTTGTGGAAAGATCTTCATCTTTTTTACATTCTCAGCGAGTTCTAGCATGGTGCCTTCGGTTCATCGGCAACTTGAAAAAGAAAAGGGACGACCGTGAACATAACACGGATTTGACTACCACGGAACTTGAGAACTCACTGGTTGTTCTTATTCATAATGAANTAAAAGACGAGCTAATAAACTTACTCGATTGTGGAAAATTCGAGCTACGTAAATGGAGCAGTAATTCTCTTGATTTTCTTTCACATCTTCCAGCTGATCATCGTCAAACACCTAAAGCGTTTTGTGATAAAGAAAATCAATGTACACTCAAAATTCTGGGCATTCAGTGGGACCCACTCAATGACAAGTTTACTTACACTCATTTAGAAATGAACCCGGCTTGTACCAAGCGGATTGTTCTCTCGAGTGTGGCAAGAATTTATGATCCACTCGGATGGCTAACGCCAGTGGTATTATTGGCCAAGATGTTTATACAAGAACTGTGGCGTCTACAACTGGACTGGGACGAACCAGTTTCTACTGAAATGTTACAGAAATGGCAAGATTTCGTACGAAAACTGACAAATTTATCTAGTATCNTACCGCGGACTGTGCAGGCTCATAATCAGTGACTGCGGTAGAAATTTCATAGGAGCGAAACGGTATCTTAACGAAACTCAAAGGTTTTTTTCCCGCTTTGAGGTGTATTATGTATATAGTTCTAGGGAAGTTTAATTTTTGTTTCTTAACTAATTAATTCGTACATTTTGTTTTAATGCAGGTGCTTATCCTTGCGACTTTTAAGTTGTTGCTAGAGTGCAATATAATTTAATTTTCACTGTCCCTGTAAGAATGCGTGCAGTGTTTTATTATTTCTTCTTTTCCTCTTGAAGAGGTTTAATTTACTTTTTTTTGAAATCCCTAAGTGATTTCAAGTGGGGGGGTATGTTTAATACCTCCATGCTCAGCATACTGGCTGATTCGATATTTTTTATAAAATAAAAGAAAAAAAGGAAAAAAAGCTGTCAATTGTTTTTACTTCTTCGCAGCTCGGCTTTTTGTCTGTAACACAATACAATTTTTCTGCGTCGTATCAAATCAAATATTATCATCGTCGTTTTCTTAGACCTACTGGTCAAACGTACTCCAGTTGGGAAGTTGGGATGGGATTAGTTGGGATGGGATGTATTGCCGAAAAATGTAATTCCATTTTAATTTAAATGTCTTAAAGGTTTTCATCTAAGTACCTACCAACTTATTTTTAAAGAAAATCTACTTAATTTTATTTTGTTTCTTGACAAAGGATGATTCTCGGCTCACGCAATGACAAATCTTTAATTTTAGGACGTCGGAAATTCGGAACGCATTTTACGCACCGTCTCCCAGACCCTAATAGGATCATCATCATCATCATCTCAGCCATAGGACGTCCGCTGAACATAGCGCCTCCCCCAATGCTTTCCATGTTGCCCGGTTGGTAGCGGCCTGCGTCCAGCGCCTTCCTGCTAACTTTATGATGTCGTTGGTCCACCTTGTGGGTGGACGTCTCACACGCGTTTACCGGTACGCGGCGGCCTCCACTCCACTATTAGGTACTATGGACTATGATATTGGGCTACTACTAAACATATCCACCTACCTAGGCTAGGATCTACCTAATCTACGAGAGACACAAGTACCTAAGCTGTATCTTACAAATATTTTCGCGTCATTGAACCTTAACGTCATTCCCTTGTTAAAGGTTCGCATTCTGAGATCCACTCTCAGGATTAGTAAGGTAGGATACAGAGCAGAGTGAGCAGGTTTAGGCATTAGACAGTCGAATGATTTACATTCGACTGTCTAATGAGAAACAGGATTTCGTGTTCCCGAGAACAATTACTTAAGCCCTCGATATCGGTTACAGCCACTAAAAGTGTTCCTTCCTAGGCACATATTTACAGACGTCTATATCAATAAAAGCGACAGGTCACTGACTCACTCATCACGAAATCTCAGAAACTACAATTGCTAGGAGTCTGAAATTTTGCATGAGGGTTCCTTTTAGAACGTAGGTGCTCAATAAGACGGGATTTTGCAAAATTCAACTCCTAAGAGGGTAAAACGGGATCCACGCGTAGGTACGATGTCGGAGTATAAACGGACAGGCGGGCTCGCGAAGTAAGTTTAGTAACAGAGTATTATATTATCTGTGGTAACAGGTAGGGATATTAAATGTGCACAAACTGTTAAAAGCTCGCAGGAACAGTTCTAGGTACTAACATCTAATAAAGTGGCTTAAGTTTAATATGCATTGAAGCTTAATAAAATTTATAAGCTTAGTTACGAAAATTATTTGAGAATAGATACGTAGAAACTATTGGGTATGGGCAAGTAAGTACCAACCTCAACTTTAATGTCGCTAAAATAATAATCAAAGTTTCCAAAGATAACGCCATAATAGTACCAACCAGGTCGTATGGGACAGTAGGTTTAAGTAGTTAAATCAAGAACATTAAACGATTGGGGCGCAGCTCAGATCATAGATGAGACTACAACCAAGTGTTATGAGGCCTTAGAACTTCTTGTCCTCCAGTTGGTGTCGGAGAGGCGTTGTGGTATGACTGAAAATGAGTGCACCCACAGAAAAAAGATCTATGTTCTATGAGTGATGAGTGAAACCGGCTCATCAACACACGCACTTACCGGCACCGGCACCGGGTGAAAACTTGCTTGTCAACACACGCCCTGAGTGTGGGTCCTGCTGACTGACCCATAACTCTCTTAGCCCCCTGCCGCCGCCAGAATTCCACAACCATGACTTTGCGTTTAAGGGACCAACACACAGGTAGGTACTTAATGACCCCTCAGGGCTCACCTTATTTGACCAAACTATTCCTTGGAAGAGTGAGGCTTAGTACTTAGGTGTCACCCTCGACCAGAGATTATCGTTCGCTCCGCACCTCAGACGCATCTTGAGCATCGTTCGCTCCGCACCTCAGACGCATCTTGAGCCGTGCGAACCACCGACTCTACCACCTAGATGGAAGGAAAAGTAAATTGTCACTTAGAAATAAGTTGACAATTTACAAAACCTGCATCCGTCCAGTGTTGACTTACGCCAGTCCGGTGTTTGCTCACACTTCCTGCACAGTCCTTAAGAAATTCCAGACCCTTCAAAACAAATTCTTACGCCGAGCAGCGGATGCCCCGTGGTTCGTGCGTAACACGAATCTCCATAGAGATTTCGAGATCCCATCGATTGATCACTTTATGAAAGAAGCCTCTCGCCGCTACTTTGATAAAGCGATCAACCACAAGAACCCTCTTATCGTTAGCGCCTCCACGTATACACCCCAGAAAGATGTCGCTGCCCAATACCGACGACCTGGGCATTTCCTAGACGACCCGGACGATCCTATTACCGAATTTCTGAACACAGACATCACTGCCTTAAGCACGCCAACTACTCCACAACACAGTAGCTCGTTACACCGTACTCGCCGGCGAGAACGAGGCCCTATGCCTTCCATTTCATTTTCCAGGTTCTCCCCTATTCGTCCTCCGGACACGGCCTGAGCGAGGTCCGAGCCTACCGTGGCGCCCTCAGGCCACGTCTGTAGTCCCCTCGATCGGGCCCACTAGAGTGAGCCCGCCGTAGGCTGGACTTTGGTCCAACACCGCGGTGGGCAACCCTCTAGTTGGGTTTGCCACTGATCAGGCGCCTTATGCGCTCGATACGGCCCGATCGCGAACGTCGGTCTGCGACGATCGCCAAACGGCTAGAGTACCTTCTGTACAACACACTGGCGTCGTTCGAGTGTCGGCCAGCGCCATGCTGGGTCCGGGATCGGGATTGTTATACATATATAAAATGTAGGTACCTATAGAAACGAAAACCGCACACCGCGCCTATGCGTAGGTGGCGACGTGTGGCCACTTACAGTCTAATTTTTTAGAAATCAGCAGAAATGTCATCAAATATGGCCAACTGACATAAAAATATTTTTAGTCTGTGAACTAGTGATGCGACAAAACCTCTCGTTAATCGCGAAGTGAAATGTTGTAGTACTTGCGTATCATCGCCGGGTGATCGTCAAAATACTAAAAATATGCAACAAAGTCGCAACATTGAATGTGAACTGATTATCAAATTTTCGAGAACAGGAAACAAACTGTATGCACAGATGTAATCAAAAAGCACACTGGACAGTAAAACAATCAATGATATCCGTAAAGTTATTAAACTTCTGTTGCTTGCTGTTGCTTGCTGCGTGATTGGTGGATTTTGACATATCTGTCAATGTCATGTCAAAAATAACCAATCATGCAGCATTTGGACCTCGCGTCTACGTATTGCCATCTGGCGGATTTTTCAATCGCGAAAACCCTCATTGAAAGAAGTTTTTTATTTTCTTAAAAATAAACAATGGAACAATACGTAAGCATAATTGCATAAAAAAGTAAAATAATTTCGTTTAAATAAAACCGACTAAAAATTAAACTGACTCCGAAAAAGTAAACACTAAAAGTAGAAAAATAAATTTACGTTATCTCCAATATTGTCGAAGTTATCGCTGGAAAACTAAGCAAAGTATCGTATATTTTTTATTTAAAATTAATCAGTAATCGGAATAAGTGAATGCTTAAAATAATATCGATTAAATTTACAGATTATTGTCTATGACTCACAGGTTACGGCACTGATGTGTCAGAGACAAGTCATAGACAAAATGGAGATAACACATGATTTTAAACGTCAAGTCAATTTGACAATGTCACAAATTTTCATCGTCCACGTATTTTGCTAAAATAATTTGTTTCAAAGATTGATTTCAAACTTGTATAAACGTGAAAATAAAGTTGGTTTCATGGGCTTGTTATATAGTGTGTATGATATTATGAACACGTAAGTGATTATGGTGTAATTGTGTATGAAAGTGTTTGTTTACATCTCTGCTGGATTCTAAAAAATCAAGGTATAAACTGGTGTCTGCGGCTTAGCGCACACTGCGCACAACGTCCATGTTTTGCGTATGGTATTTAAGTACCTAGGTATGTTTGGGTATTTAACTATAGCTACAGAAACATAGTTTCAAATCTTGAAGGCTTACCTACTTTACTTACTTTTTCTGTGGTCTGTTGATGCTATTGGATTCTAATGAATCGTCTGGAAATGTGATGTCAGTAGAACAAAATAACAGAATAATACCAAGAAAATAAGTATAAAAGAAACGCTTACAATCTCGCCCCAACATCAGCCTCCAGCACACCTGCTTCTTCCAAGGTTTCGGGAGCAGCCTCTTCATCTTCAGCCATTTTAGTGACTCTTTCCTGCACACTCAATTCAATAAAGACTTAATTAATAAATTTGTTTTGAAAACAATTTTTTTTCATTCGCAGAAATTCGATTGATTGACAATATTTTTTTGACATTTTTAATTTTAAATGTTTTTGTTTTTTTTTTTAACGGAATTCTAGCAACAAACAAACAAATAACTTTTATGAAGTTTAAACTTAAGTTTTCTGGATTTCTCTAAATTATTATTAAACATTTTACAAAAAGAAGAATTACGTTATTTTTGAGTTAAATTATTTTTTATTGCGTTGTAACGACTAAATATATTTAACTAGCGTAAAACGGACTGCGTTGCAAAAAAAAACTGTCACCGTCAGCGTCAGCTGCACAAACGTCAAGATTGTCAATCCAAAAATTAAATTGCAAAACAGTTGTGGGAAAAGCGCGGGAAACGTCGGTTTCGGTGGTCGTCATTTTTTTTGAGAAATTATTTTTTCNACTATGCAGATGAATGCAAATTCCACAAAAGTAGGTAATGCAGGAGTTATATTGCGCGATGATGCGGCTCCCGTTGTTGTATTATGTGTGAATTGCAGGAGTTCTGTTGCGCGATGATGCGGCTCCCGTTGTATTATGAGTGCGATTTCTTGATGCGCACTATATGAATGCAGTTTCCACTGTATGTAGGTACAATTGCAGGAGTTCTGTTGCGCGATGATGCGGCTCCCGTTGTATTATGAGTGCGATTTCTTGATGCGCACTATCGGCACTATGTGAATGCAGTTTTCACGTGTATGTAGGCACAATGCAGGAGTTTTGTTGCGCGATGATGCGGCTCCTGTCCCACTTTATACACAATGGTGCAGACCAGGCAGTTCGAAGCTCGAAGGACCATGTAGGGCAGCGAAGACTATATTCGTATTAAATCGTATTTTAACATTAAATTAATTTGAAATCTAACGTGACAGAAACGAATCGCTGCAAAACCGACTCCACGTAGTCTTGTCTGCCCTACCCCTAGAGTGTAATTTAAAAGCCGGAGGCGCGGAGGGAGGGCAGCCCTCGCCCGCTGTAACTAGGCTCAGGCGCCCGGGTGAGCTGGAGCGGCTGAGGCTGGTCGCCGAAGCTGCGGAAGCAAGCGTGGGTGCCTGAGCCTCGTTACGCAAGGGCGGAAGGGCTGCACATCCCGCAGCGCCGGAGACGAGGAGATACCAATGCATGCTGCATGCTTGCTTTCATGCTGCATGCTCTGCATGCTTATCTACTCTATTAAATTATAATATATGATTTTTTTAAAGATACGAGTATGTCTGTTATAAAGTAAATTATTCTGAACAAAAACATTACGAGTTGAAGTATGTTCTTAGTAACAACATTATTAATTAAAACAATATGATCAATGAATGTTATGAAGAAAAAAGATCTGAAAATAAAAATTATGTGTTTTAAATGGTTCTTGGTAGTAACAGTATTGATATAAAAATTATGATTACTAATTGTTATGAG
The DNA here is from genome assembly GCF_004193835.3 of Ostrinia furnacalis. Classification (NCBI taxonomy): domain Eukaryota; kingdom Metazoa; phylum Arthropoda; class Insecta; order Lepidoptera; family Crambidae; genus Ostrinia; species Ostrinia furnacalis. The sequence goes on from NW_021132730.1 coordinate 1,632,993, forward strand.
CTCCGATGGTAGTAATAAAAATGTATGAATAAAAAAAGTATGAAAAATAAAATTATGAAGAGAGATTATTATGAACACAAATCGGTAGTAAGACAAAGAATAGGATTTAGAATTTTATGTGAGCCAATATAGAACCGTATTATTGTTTGTAGGTTGATGGACAAACCAGTAAAAATGGTCTATGAAGGACAAGCGCAAAAGGTAGTTACAAAGGCAGGACAAACATAACCTCAATGTGAGACGATGGGGAGTGTATTATTGTATGATTTATGGACAAACCAGAAGAATTAGAGCCAGTAACTAATAACAGAGCAGATACTTTAAAGAAGTGGGCCAAAAACAACCTTCGTCTGAGCGGGATAGGGAGTATATTTGTCTATTCCACAGCAGCGGATCTACAGAAGCAACAATAGGGCGAATTATAACCCACAGGTGATGGAATAGGGTGTGTATTTGTTTGCATATTAATGTTAGAAGTGATCTATAGTAAGTCGAAGATGTATTCTTTACCAACATAAAAACGTGTCTTTTATGCCTCTCAAACATCCGTTTGATTTAATCCCGAAACATAGGTTGCTTATCTAGGCTACCTATGTTTCGGGATAGCATCAAAGAACAATATTAAACTACGCTATCTTTTGCAGGAACTACTGTTAGAGCACGCAGACTTGTTTTACCACTTCAAGAGCATATCGCCGACGGGAACCATCACCCAGGAGGACATCAAGGAGATCACCGACGTGTTGCAGGATGACTCCAGGTAATACACAATATTATATTATGTAAGAAAGACCTTATTATGTGGACCGACGATCTGGTGAAGGTCGCGGGAAGTACCTGGATGCAAGCGGCGCAGGACCGGTATTTGTGGAAATCCTTGGGGGAGGCCTTTGTCCAGCAGTGGACGTCTTTCGGCTGAAACGACGACGACGACGATGTAAGAAAGAAAGAAATTGTTATTTGGCACACAAATTATTCAAAATCTGACATATCTCCAAACAAAAAACTCTGAGACTTAATTAGATCTTCCTGTGTCATAAAGCTGAGTAAGATGATAAGGGTAACTTTTTCTGTCATTTACACGCCTAAATCACTGAACTTTGAAAATATTAAAGTAACTCTATTTAAGTACCGAAGTAAAGGAGCTAAATCGTGTTCGAAAATTAGTGGTCCTCCGAGCCGGATTCTTATCTCAAATCGTCTTCCAGATACAAGTGCTGGACCTGCAAGGTGATGTTTTTCATGAAAATATATCAATTTCCCCTTCTATCTACAAAATTCTATTATTGCATGAAGCAAAACCGCATGCTGATGATTTAAATTTTTAAATGGTCCTTCGAGCCGGATGTCTTACCCCATTTCCCCTTCCAGATACAAGATGCTGGACCGCATGGAGCAGGACCGCAAGCTGATGCTGTTCCAGCATCTAGGCTTCGTGCACTGCCCGATGAGGGAACACTGTCCCGCAGGATCTAACTGTTTGGACGCGACGTTGCCGGTCATCCTCAACACTAGGGTTGGGTATGTTGATGATTTGATATTTGATTCAAGTGGTGTTAGGGCAAGCTATAATTTGAGACGTGTACAAGCGCCCTGAAAAGGGTCTAAGTTGGTACTGAATATACTGACAGAATTCAAGTTCTTTAGGAAAAGTATTTTGAAGTTAAAACTTGCATGACAGTAGGCAGAAATCATTACAGCGATCAGTAACAAAGGGTTTTGCCATTAAAAAGAAGGGACAATAATCTATGGATAGTAAGATAAAGTTTTTATTCTGTATCCAAATATCTGTAACAGTAAATGATTTAACTTGATTTGATTAGATGGCAGTAAACAATTACCAAATTATTTTGCCACTTTCAACTCCTAAAATCAATAAGAATTAGTCTTACTACCTCTTGGTTCAGAAAGCAAGTTATGTGTCCGATTGAGCCATGTCATACGCCTATGGCTGCTCATTACAGAATAGCTGCTCATTACAGATATATTGTCGCTCTAAACTCGATTCAGGCTGATTGATTAAATTTCATAATTTATACCAATAAATAGAATATCCGGACGCCCGTATTCACAAACATTACTATGAGGTCTCATAGTGCGCGTGGATACACAGGATCACACAGAGCTGTATTCAACGCTGTGCGGTCGATTTGCTGCTTCACATAAGTAAGCATCGTTTGTAAATACGGGCATGTGACTGTGACTTGAGTTTTAAGCATTGTTTTGTTATACACAACCAAATCTGACACCAAGGGTGGTGAAAATAATTGTAACAACTAGGCTTGTTCTTACTCGGATACTGAACGGATCGCTCCGAACTAGTACAATCGGTCAAATGAACTAGTTTGGTCTTCTAGTACTATTAGTTAATTTTAGTACACTGATTCTATTAGGTAGATCGAACGAAAAAAGTATTTATTCCTATGTATTTATGGCCCAATATCGAAATATACTCGCAACAGAGTTACAGAGCCGTACCCATCTCACTCGCGCTCACATGTCATTAATCTCACGTCTCATTCTAGCACTATTAGTTCATTTTAGTACATCGATTTTTTAATCAAATCGGACGAAAAACGTCTTTATTACTATCACCTTAAAGCACAATGTCGCAAAATACTCGCAACACACTCACAGAGCCGAATCCATCTCACTCGCGCGCGCTTGTCACCAATTTCACGTCTCGTTTACACCTATTCATTCGTGATCGGCTGTACTAAAGTGAACTAAAAGACCGATTTGCAGGACCAAAAAGGAATAATTCGTTCTTGTTCACTTAAAGGAATTGCTTCCTATTAGTACATAGTACATGTACTACACAAGCCTAGTAACAATCCACAAATTGCAAAAAGACTTCAAGTAGAATGGTTTTAAGTTTGTTCGTATCTTTTTTTAGGTCTTTGACGTCCACTGGGGAGTCTCAGTGCCACGCCGGGCCGCCGGCGGCGCCGTGGGCGCTTACCACCGATTCTAACCAGATCAACGTTATCATATTAGGGGTGAGTACAATGACATAACATAACACATATGAATACATTGAAGAAATAAGCCACATCAAAATGGGAAACCACAAAAATTAAGACTAGATCAGGGACTTCCTACCTGAGTTCTGCAACGAAGCTTTTTTCTAAGCTCTAAAAATGTTTATCCATTTTGTATATCACGAAAATGGACGACATATTACACTTATATGTCTTTATCACGGAAATTGATACCATATTATACGTAGATGTAAATCCTTGAATTCAAAATCTACAAAAGTTGTTCAGACCATTTAAAATTTGGTAGTTTTCCAGCTGTAAAAAGATAATTATGATTAAGTATTTTTCCGAAGCAGTGGCTGAATAAGTCTAATTGCAATAAATAAATAACTTATGACTATAACTTTGAATTCGTCAGGTGGAAGGCATAGCAGGCGAGTTCGGCAAACGCCTGCTAGCCGGCTGCGACTCAGAACGGCGCGTCAGCGTGCAAGGGCTCACGTGGCGTGTGGAGCAACGAGTACGGACCGATGACTTCAGTGCTGACACTACTGCTATCGATGAGTTCGCTCCCAACGGTAAGTTGTGACTTCAGATCCATTTTAGGACCGTTGTCCTGTTTAAAAAACCGGGATAAAAACTATCCTGTCCTTTCCCGGGATTCAAACTATCTCTATGCTAAATTTCATCAAAATCGGTTCAGTGGTTTAGGCGTGAAAGCAAGACAGGCAGAGTTACTTTCGCATTTATAATAGAAGTAGAATAGAATAGTTTATTTCAAATAATAATAAATTCAAATAAATAGATATTAGGTAGTATAGATTATTTTGTTTCCAGGCTACTTCTGCGTTTACCAAGACCAGGAGTCGTTCGAATACATTCGAGGCTGCGCCGAAAAGACCCTTCTATCCAGTTTGGAGCAGGAAGACAAGCTTCCATTTCAAGTATGTATTTCATAGATTATCATCATCATCATTTCAGCCATAGGACATCCACTGCTGAACATAGACCTCCCCCAATAATTTCCATAAAGACCGGTTGGTAGCGGTCTGCATCCAGCGCCTTCCTGCTACCTTTATGAGGTCGTCAGTCCACCTTGTGGGTGACGATTTCAATGTCATAAATATAATGTTATAATTTCTGTTCCTCTAAAGAGGGATAATATGCGTGAGAGAATTTTACGTATCTTTTCTTATGTTACTGTTGTATCAATGATATAAAATATGTTTATTTCCAGGGTTTGCCATTGGTGGTGATGTTCGTCCAAGACGAAGGTATGGATAAGAAGGAACTTGCCAGATTACAGGAGGAGGGACAAAATCTTGCCGACAAGTAAGTTTTTAATAGCGTTACCTTCTCTATTGCTAAATAAAAGCCCCTACATAAGTATAATGATCACTTACAAAAGATGTTTCGACACAAATGCAGTTAATTGATATACGTTTATGAGTGGTCTCAATGCTGTGTATATGCATTCTTACGAATACAGGGTGACAGGGAAACTCGACTTATTCCTGGAATGGAGGAATACTACTAAAGGTCATTACCAACAAATTAAGTCCAGTGAACGGTGGTGACGGTTCTAATGATCTCTGGAATAACCCTTATCAAGGAATAGGTCGAGTTTCCCTGTCAACCTGTATACTTAAATGATGAAGTCACCTGCAGTGAAGCTATAAAAATATCTGTTATTGTACAGTCGCACATTGTGGTCAAATACCTGCCTTGTTATGCATAAAAAAAACAATCAGAATTTTATTCTCATTGCAAAATAGTACCTATTTCAAGCACATCAGTACCACAGTATTTGTCGTGCTGTCGTCTGAATATTCCTTTTTTTCTATTGCAGTCTCCACTGCTCATACATGGAGGCGTCTGTCAACGAGCTGGGCACTGAAGCTCTGACGTCAGACGCGATACAAGAGCTCATCCGAGCTAACAGAGAGAAGGCGAGCTACGCACATCTGTACAGAGACCTCATTGTGTGCTTCGACTCGGATATACGGTGAGTGTATCTCTACACCTGGACAAAGAAGGAGTATGTCATAGGACGTCCACTGCTGAACATTGGCCTACCCCAATGATTTTCAGATTGGCCTGTTGGCAGCGGCTTGCATTCAGCGCCTTTCTGCAACCTTTATGAGTTCATCTATACAGTTTATTAGTGCCTAAAGTAAGCGGTCTATCGTTGTCTCTCTCTGTTGATTTTATTTCAATCTTTTAAGATGTCCATTACTCAGAAGTTGAATCTGGATAGTTACCTTCATCATCATCATCATTTCGGCCATAGGACGTCTATTGCTGAACATAGATCTGCCCCAATGATTTCCATGTTGATCGGTTGGTAGCGGCCTGCGTTCAGCGCCTTTCTGCTACCTTTATGACGTCGTCGGTCCACCTTATGAGTGGACGTCCCACGCTGCGTTTTCCGGTACGCGGTCTCCACTCCAGAACATACTTCAGTTCATTTACGGGTCTCCTCATTTCTGATTCGATATCGTAAAGAACTGAGCATAGCCCTTTCCATAGCTCGCTGTGTAACTTTGAGCTTCTGCATAAGGCCTATAGTGAGAGGCCACGACTTAGGCCCAGAACACACGGTGAAACGCAATTGCAACAAAACTGCCACTTCTAGTTACTTTTGAATTGCATCTAAGTTGCAGTTTCGTTGCAATTACGTTTCACCGTGTGTTCTGGGCCTTACGGAACTCAAATAAAACTATTTATTTTGATGCAGGATAATGGTGTGCATGTTCTGCGACGACCCGTACTCGCCCGAGCGGGTGCTGAGCCCGCTACTGCTGCACAAGGCGTGCTTCCTCACCGGCGACCGCTCCATCGTCATCGAGACCTTCCTGGGCGACTCCAAGCGGAAGGTCGAGGTGAGTGAGGGAAGACAACTATCTTGGCCTGGATACAGGTCATAGTACAAATAACAACGCGAAACTTCTCGTCACTTCGCCGTCAATTAGGCGTCAACCTAACGTAGCGGATCCATATCGAAGCTGGTTCGATCACTGAATATGATTTGAATGTAAAGCTGTAATCAGTGTACTTACCATGAGTTTACGTTAGGTGTGCTCGCTAGCGAAAACGTCAAAAATCTCTATGGAGATTTTGTTTCTTGAAAGTAGCCGCTAGGGGCGCTGCACAATATGTCATACAATTAATGTCATTTTTTTACGCAGTCGCTAGCGAGCACACGTAACGTAAACTCATGGTAAGCACACAGTTGGCTGGATAGTACTATCGAACGCGCAAATATAAGAAAGGACTTACGCCCGTATTCACAAATTATGCTTAAGTGGAGCAGCAAATCGAACGCACAGCGTTGAATAGAGCTCTGTGATTGGTTCGTGTGAGACCCTGTGCGTCCACGCCCACTGTGAGACCTCATAGTAATGTTTGTGAATACTGGCGTTAGTTGCAAACGAAGCCTTTCAGACTTCAGGTGAAGGCACAGTATAGAAGATAATAAATTACTCATTTAGGTACTTAAAATAGCAAAATGAATATTGAATTGGTTATCAGGACATTTTAAATGACTCAATGTAATAAGACTAATTTTATGTATTTATTTTCAGGTCATAATATCAAGTTTTCACGGCGCGACGCAGTTTAGAGAAGAGCTAATACATGGTTTCATACTAATATATTCAGCCAAGAGGAAGGCTAGCTTAGCTACGTTGAAGTAAGTTTCATTCACACTAATTTCACCGTGGTATTCATAAAACTTCCTAACTTACTTATTCTTATTTATTTACTCGTATTTATATGAAACTATTTTGTATCGCGGGATATCAAAATCAAAAATCAAAAAAATCAAAATCAAAAATATTTATTCAGTTTAGACCACAAGTGGCACTTATGAAATCAAACCAATCGTAGATCCAGGAACTTATGCTTACATTATACATAGAACTATATAAAAGCGAAAGGTCACTGACTGACTCACTCACTCATCACGAAATCTCAAAAACTACAAGTGCTAGGAGTCTCAAATCTTGCATGGGGGTTCCTTTTAGAACGTAGGTGCTCACTAAGACGGGATTTTGCAAAATTCGACTCCTAAAGGGGTAAAACGGGGTCCACGCGTAGGAAGTCACGGACGGCCGGTAGTTATAAATCATAGTTTTTTATAATCCAATAAACTATTGATATTTAGTATTGAAGGATAAGTTGCTGTATTATTATCTGTCTACTGTCGCTTGTTTTTCTGCAAAAATCAACTTCAACTTCACTTCCAGCGCATTCTCAATGAACATCCCGAACCTACCCATCCAAATGGTAGCCGTGACCGACGGCGGCGGCTCTGCAGCCAGTGCCTTCTTCGGGACCGACGTTGGTCATGCGCTCATCACCGACGGCAACGCGACCGCCGACCGTCTCGCTGCACACTTCACAACTTACACATCGAGCGCGGAGAACAAGTGTGAGTACTAGAGATAAACTAGTAGTACTAGGGTACTAGTACTGAATACAGTAGTGAAACTAGTGGCGCTAGCAGCGCATTCTAGTACTAGAACAACTAGTGGGACTAGTGGCGCTAGCAGCGCTTTCTATTACTAGAGTGACTAGTGGGACTAGTGGCACTAGCAGCGCCTTCGGGACCGACGTCGGGCATGCACTCATCACCGACGGCAACGCGACCGCCGACCGTCTCGCTGCACACTTCACAACTTACACATCGAGCGCGGAAAACAAGTGTGAGTACTAGAGATTAACTAGTAGTACTAGGGTACTAGTACTGAATACAGTAGTGAAACTAGTGGCGCTAGCAGCGCATTCTAGTACTAGAACAACTAGTGGGACTAGTGGCGCTAGCAGCGCTTTCTATTACTAGAGTGACTAGTGGGACTAGTGGCACTAGCAGCGCCTTCGGGACCGACGTCGGGCATGCACTCATCACCGACGGCAACGCGACCGCCGACCGTCTCGCTGCACACTTCACAACTTACACATCGAGCGCGGAAAACAAGTGTGAGTACTAGAGATTAACTAGTAGTACTAGGGTACTAGTACTGAATACAGTAGTGAAACTAGTGGCGCTAGCAGCGCATTCTAGTACTAGAACAACTAGTGGGACTAGTGGCGCTAGCAGCGCTTTCTATTACTAGAGTGACTAGTGGGACTAGTGGCACTAGCAGCGCCTTCGGGACCGACGTCGGGCATGCACTCATCACCGACGGCAACGCGACCGCCGACCGTCTCGCTGCACACTTCACAACTTACACATCGAGCGCGGAAAACAAGTGTGAGTACTAGAGATTAACTAGTAGTACTAGGGTACTAGTACTGAATACAGTAGTGAAACTAGTGGCGCTAGCAGCGCATTCTAGTACTAGAACAACTAGTGGGACTAGTGGCGCTAGCAGCGCTTTCTATTACTAGAGTGACTAGTGGGACTAGTGGCACTAGCAGCGCCTTCGGGACCGACGTCGGGCATGCACTCATCACCGACGGCAACGCGACCGCCGACCGCCTCGCCGCTCACTTCACAACTTACACCTCGAGCGCGGAGAATAAGTGTGAGTACTTCAGCACCTAGTGGCACTATAGTCCGGTCGCCGAGCACATAGAATTTCGTCCAATAACCCCAAGCTGCCCATTCTTATCGTTCGCGCGTAATATTACTGACGACGGGCGCCATAATTACGCGCGAGCGATAAGGATGGGTAGCTTGGGGTCATTGGACAAAATTCTACGTGCTCGGAGACCGGACTTTAGTAGTGTAGTAGCAACCAGTGGGACTAGTAGCAACAGTGGGACTAGTGGCACTAGCAGCGCCTTCGGGACCGACGTCGGGCATGCGCTCATCACCGACGGCAACGCGACCGCCGACCGCCTCGCTGCACACTTCACAACTTACACCTCGAGCGCGGAGAACAAGTGTGAGTAGTAGTAGTGTAGTAGCAACTAGTGGGACTAGTAGTACTAGTACCAAATTATTGCAGCGAAACATAAAAGCTAGTCTTCGTCAACTGTATTGACAACAAATGTGAGTACTGCAGCGACTAGCGGGACTAGTGGCACTAGCAGCGCCTTCTAGTACTAGAGAAACTAGCGGGACTAGTAGTACTAGAGACTAGAGAGACTAGCTAGCAGCGCCTTCCCCGGGACAGAACAAGTGTGAGTACAGCAGCGACTAGAGGAACTAGTGGCACTAGCAGCGCCTTCTAGTACTAGAGCAACTAGCGAGACTAGTGGCATTAGCAGCGCCTTCAGTGTGAGCACTAAAGTAACTAGCGGGGCTAGTGGCACTAGCAGCGCCTTCAGTGTGAGCACTAAAGTAACTAGCGGGGCTACTGGCACTAGCAGCGTCTTCCGGACCGACGTCGGACATGCGCTCATCACCGACGGCAACGCGACCGCCGACCGCCTCGCCGCTCACTTCACAACCTACACCTCGAGCGCGGAAAACAAGTGTGAGTACTAGAGATAAACTAGTAGTACAAGGGTACTAGTACTGAATACAGTAGTGAAACTAGTGGCGCTAGCAGCGCATTCTAGTACTAGAACAACTAGTGGGACTAGTGGCGCTAGCAGCGCTTTCTATTACTAGAGTGACTAGCGGGACTAGAGGTACTAGCAGCGCCTTCTAGTACTAAAGTAACTAGTGGGACTAGTGGTACTAGCAGCGTCTTCGGGACCGACGTCGGGCATGCACTCATCACCGACGGCAACGCGACCGCCGACCGCCTCGCCGCACACTTCACAACTTACACCTCGAGCGCGGAGAACAAGTGTGAGTACTGGAGTAACTAGTGGGACTAGTGGCTATAGCAGCGCCTTCTAGTGAAGCAACTATTCTAGAACTAGTGGGACTAGTGGCAGCGCCTTCGGGACCGACGTCGGGCATGCTCTCATCACCGACGGCAACGCGACCGCCGACCGTCTCGCTGCACACTTCACAACTTACACATCGAGCGCGGAGAATAAATGTGAGTACTGCAGCGACTAGTGGCACTATAGGCCGGTCGCCGAGCACATAGAATTTCGTCCAATGACCCCAAGCTGCCCATTCTTATCGCTCGCGCGTAATATTACTGTCGCGACTGTGCGACGGGCGCCATAATTACGCGCGAGCGATAAGGATGGGTAGCTTGGGGACATTGGACAAAATTCTACGTGCTCGGAGACCGGACTTTAGTAGTGTAGTAGCAACTAGTGGGACTAGTAGCAACAGTGGGACTAGTGGCACTAGCAGCGCCTTCAGGACCGACGTCGGGCATGCACTCATCACTGACGACAACGCGACCGCCGACCGCCTCGCTGCACACTTCACAACTTACATCTCGAGCGCGGAGAACAAGTGTGAGTATTGGAGTAACTAGCGGGACTAGTGGCACTAGCAGCGCCTTCTAGTACTAGTGGGACTAGTGGCAGCGCCTTCGGGACCGACGTCGGGCATGCACTCATCACCGACGGCAACGCGACCGCCGACCGCCTCGCTGCACACTTCACAACTTACACATCGAGCGCGGAGAACAAGTGTGAGTATTGGAGTAACTAGTGGGACTAGTGGCTATAGCAGCGCCTTCTAGTGAAGCAACTATTCTAGTACTAGTGGGACTAGTGGCAGCGCCTTCGGGACCGACGTTGGTCATGCACTCATCACCGACGGCAACGCGACCGCCGACCGTCTCGCTGCACACTTCACAACTTACACCTCGAGCGCGGAGAATAAATGTGAGTACTGCAGCGACTAGTGGCACTATAGTCCGATCGCCGAGCACGTAGAATTTCGTCCAATAACCCCAAGCTGCCCATTCTTATCGCTCGCGCGTAATATTACTGTCGCGACTGTGCGACGGGCGCCATAATTACGCGCGAGCGATAAGGATGGGTAGCTTGGGGTCATTGGACAAAATTCTACGTGCTCGGAGACCGGACTTTAGTAGTGTAGTAGCAACTAGTGGGACTAGTAGCAACAGTGGGACTAGTGGCACTAGCAGCGCCTTCAGGACCGACGTCGGGCATGCACTCATCACTGACGACAACGCGACCGCCGACAGCCTCGCACACACTTGTGTGAGTAGTATAATCTAGTCGCCGATCACGTAGAATTTCATTCCATGACCCCAAGCTACCCATCCTTATCGCTCGCGCGTAATTATGTTGCTGTCGCGACTGTGCGACGCGCGCCCGCAGTGAGTGTGCGAGCGCGTCAGCAATATAATTAGGCGCGAGCGATAAGGATTACCTAGTACCGAATTATTACGATAAAAGACCCTGGTCACATACATCTCTAGTACCTCTACTACAAGGCACTAGTAGCAGGCCTGTTCATCTCCGCGAGTTTACATCGAAAACAAAACACGCACGATGGTCCACCTACAGGATACTATTCGACAAGGCCTCACATACGAGCGAACATTCACTCACGCACGCGTATTCTTGTGTATGATGGAAGAAAATAAAGAAAATGGTGTACTAAATACTGTGCAGTACATATTTAACTGCCTAAATAATAATAAAAACACAATGTACTTTTTTAAGTTGCCTCAAGACACTGAGAGGTAAATAAGTAGTTAATATTATTCATGATAATTCATGCTAAATCATGTATTTCCTCCGCCATTTTCCGCAGTTTGGCACCTCACGTCACATCATTTTACCGAAGTCAGCCCTATAGCTTCGGCGCAGTGCCGATCACTGACGTTTGTCAACAAAATGGTGCTTGACTCTTGAGACAGGCTAAATTACACCATATTGTTAATGACATTGAGCATACATTTTTTTAAATACCTTCGCGAAGTAAAACTTCTGTACGTAGTACTTATTATTATTCTATGCTAGTAGTGCCAAATGCTGGCACTGATTATTATCAGAGATGAGTCTTCATCATCCACATACATTACAGTGCGTCGAAAAGGACTGTGAGTACTAGCAGTACTCCTATAGTCTATCCAATATAGCTTGATTAGAATGACAGCTGCCATCAAAAGTAACGACATAACTTTGTAGTAGCGATCAATGAGAGCTAAATATTGGCGGACAAGAAATAATTCACGTCTGACCTACAAACAATATTTTCGACGACAGTGCTTCGAATAAAAATGTTAATTTCGTGTAAATGCAGCGTTAAATTACTCCAATAAGTAGTAATTCGAAATTATAAAAATCAAGCTAGAGTATTAACGACGTCTCTACAAGGTTATCTCGAGTTACAAAAATGTTAGTGTTGGGACATATCGACAAATTTCATATTAAATTAAAACTAATTTTTTAACATATTTAACAATTTTTTTTTCTAACTTATTTTTTAACATATTTAAGTCAAGTTATACTTTTTGCTAAATGTTCACTATTAAAAACCAAAAAACATTTCATTCTTAAATAATCAAACATCGGAAATCAATCACCGGTATTTTTTTGGGTATTCATAGCACCGTTGCTCTAGAAGAGATGCCCACCGCCCTCTAGCGAGAGGAAAAAACCACTGAAGAACACTGATGATAATGACTACGACTTAGGTTGTACACCCTTGACATGAATTTTAAATTTTACTGTCTTTAAATTTAAATCATAATTGTCATTTTTATGAATAAAGATATGAAGAAAAATTGGGTGCATTTTTTTTATCATTTTTTCGAAAACTTATCGATACATCTATGTGAACCGTACGAAACATACCCAGCACTAGTCACATTCGTTTGACAGCCGTCATTCTAATCAAGCTATATTGGATAGACTATAGTATTCGTACCGAATGATTGTGGTAACAAATCATCTTTTAATCGTATATAATATTTAGGGTACGAGACCACTAAGTGAATTGTGTGTAATTGACTTTATTTCTTTTATCCACAGCGGCATTCTACACGCCGTTCTTCAAAGAAGTATGGGAGCGTAAAGGCGAGATCGAACGAGCTTTCCGAATGGAACAGCCACAGAAACACGCCCACAACTTGCCCGATGTCGCCGCCGCCCGCCCAGCGCCGCCGCCCAGGAACCATTCTTATCATACTGATCATAAGTACGTTTATTGCTTGACTGAGTATCTTTTTTTTTTGTTGCTTGGCTGATAATCTTTTTTTAGTTTGCTTGTAGCCTAGTAAAGTCACTCTTATCACGCTAATCACAAGTACGTTAATTGCTTGGCTGAGATTTTCCTATTTTACAAGCTTTTTATTACTTTCACATGTCTGGTGTCTGTCGTCAAATCTTGCAACTTAAAATTGACCCACTTCCCGGTTTCCTATTGAGCTGAAATTTTGCATACATGTGTAAGTCCGATGACAATGCAATATTATGGTACCATTGAGCTGGTCTGATGATGGAGTCGGGAGGTGGCCATAGGAACTCCTAAACAAAACGGCGGAAACTCATCGAGTTTGGGTTCGTTGGATTTGTCTTTTCGAGCACTTTAGTGTTAGATAACGTCCAGGGTCCTGAGATTAAGATATAACTAAAAAGTGTAAAATAAAATTATAATAAAAATAAACTTTTTTAAAAACAAGCTTATATTCTGAATTTCGAAAGCTTGTAACGCAAACAGAGAAAAAGAGGAATAAAATCCATGCGCGATACAAACTTTCGAAATTCAGAATAAAAGCTTGTTTTTAAAAAAGTTTATTTTTATTATAATTTATGGTACCGTTTGCAGCCAGTGTCTAATAAAATATGAAACACTCTTACCATACTGATCATTAGTACGTTTTTTTGCATGACTGGGAATCTCTCTTTTTTAAATTCTTTTTTAAATCAGTGTCAAGTGCAGACGACAGCACGAAAGAAATATAGTCTGATGTGCTATCGACTGTATAACATTATAATAAAATTTGTGATTCAAGTAACGATGTATTGAATGATAGAAGTTGTGACGCACTGCTCATGCGGGCTTCGACAGAATGTGAAGCGAGTTTTCACTGTTTTATTCCAGATTTATGCATATAAGATTTATTTCTTGCTAACAGTACAAAACACATACATTTTTGATCAAATATGTGACATTTCTTGGTCTAATTTTCTTGCCATTTTTACGTTATTAATACCTACTTAATTTACTTATACTACTTATATTTTCCAGCAGGATGGATCACAAGCTAACCAACTCCCTAGACTTGCTGATCGGTCCCGACTCCCGCGCAGACATCGATTCGGAATACTCTGACACTATGAACAACAAGAATAGAGGGTTTTTGAAAGGTAAATTAATCTCTATTGTGCTGATGTTTAGGTACAGTTTCCAATAAAGCGGAGTGTTATACAAGTTTCATTTGAATCGGCTTAGGATTTCCACCAAAGCGGAGCAGAGAAATGTCTTGAATAACCAATCAGATTTCATTCTATCTGAATGTCATCTGATTGGTTGTTCAAAACATTTAATCTGAATGACATTTGTTTGGTTGTTCAAAACATTTCTCCACTCTGCTCCGTATCGGTGGAAACTGGGCCTAAGGTATGTATTGTGTGTTAAAATAGAATATCGTCTCTTATCTTCTCTACATTTTGGTGGAAACTCCGTTTCTGAGCTAAGTTATCAAGAATTACAAAAAATTCTGTGTTTAATCGAGTAAGGGCTGATTTTTCCTCCGTCGGATAACTATTAACTGAAGAATAAGTTTGGCACATTGACAGTTTCAGTATGGGATACATGTCAAAATGACCTACTTCCCAAAATACCCGAAATGATGAATCAGCCCTAAGATAAACAAAGTATCCACATCAACAATGTGTTTGTTTTCTTGTCCAGGTTTTAGCGTATACCCTCCGCCAAGCACTCCTCCAGAACCGGCGCCGCCGGACCACAGAATGCACGCCGATCTATCACGTAAGTTACAATTATTTATTTTGTTTTATAGTATAACTATAAAGAGTGTGAAACACGAAATAGGATCTTTCAAATTAGTAGTTTTGAACAGACGCTAATCGTGCGTTTGCAAACCGGACTCTGATGCCCGTTTTCACCATCAATTCCTAATTTTTAAGTGACATAATTCCTGTTATATGTAAACGGGCATAACCGTTGTTAATTGTCATTTTTATTCCAACGCAGTTGTAATATTACTTTCCGTATGCGATTCTGCAAACGAATGGCTAACCTCCAGATCAAAATGTCTTATTTGAAAGAACCCTAACAAGTCTTATGAAATAAGACGTTTACGACTACCCAGTCGTAACGTCTTATTACACACTGATACAAAATGGACTTATTTCAACGACTTAAAAAGTAATTTCAGACTTAAACATATTTTAATAATGTTCTTTACTTACTTATTCAAAAAATTTATGTTATGATTTTTGCGCAAGTTAATTTTTGAAACCAGTAATTACAAAACTTAGTTATTTTTGTCAAAATATAAACATAAAGTTTTGCGCAACGCAGCGGATCTCAACTGTTCGGAGGACTCCCTCAGCACGCACGAGTCAGGTGACTGCATGACCAGCGAATACATACCTTATTTCACACGGATATGGTTCAGTTTTGCGTGTAGATTGCGTATCCTTCAATAGTTTTGTTTATGACTGCTTGCTTTAAAATTAGTCTTAGTACGACCAGGGTCATTAAGTCAGTGTAATTTGGTTGTACATAAAGCAGACGTGTTTTCAAGCGAAATCCAAATTTTATAGGAACTAACTTGTCAAGTATTTTTTTTAAAGTAGTGTGTCAAAACGTCTGTTTTAATATTATCTATTGAAGGATATTGATTTTATGTTTTTGATATTACGTTTTAGAGTTTTACGTTTATGTATAGTCGACAACAAATCAACCTGACACAAAATGACACTATTCTCAAATGTCCTCAATGGATTTTAAACCGTATAAGGTTTAAAATCCATTGGATCGGTAGTAGAAGTCTTCATTTTGTGCGTTGTTGATGCCAATTTATATAATTTTTGCATGTTCGTCTGAAATTGTAGATAGATATTTATTTATGTCTAAAATTGTGTTAATTTCTGTTTTTATGGTAGAGGTACAAACATGCACGGTTGACTGTATTTCTGTTATTTTTGTTCATGTTACATTAATTTATAATTAGTTTTATGATAGAAAACAGCATGCAGATTTTTTCGTATCATTGTAAATTATAATGGACATTGTAGATTGATAGAATTGATTTAATTAAATTCATGGAAATCAGAGAGTTAAATAAATTACTTGAACTGGAGGTGGGAATGTAACCTAATTTGTTCAACTCAAAAGCAAAGGTATTTTTACTTAACCACTAAAAGAACTGGCTATCTTACCTCCGTTTCAGCTCCAGCTGTTTTAACATTATTGCTGTGGCGACACACATAGATTAAATGGCTGTAGCTAGCGAAGTCCGTTAGTTAGCTGCCATCAAACGTAAATAAATTTTGCCTCCGATGGGAACCAAATACGGGACTTATGAAGATATAACGCCAGTGATGTAGATCAGAGGGGAGCCCATTTCGTTAATTCCGTTGCTCCTACACCCAAGGGTGTTTGCTTCCGTTAGGAATCGAACCCCACCATCACACCTCTCGGTTGAAAATATAATGCTGTTTTGTGAGTAGATGGCGGAGGACTATGGCAGCCGGCTAGTTACGGGCACCGCGCGTTTACAATAACATATGACGTCACCATTCTATAATCAGATGGGATATTTAGTGGTAGTTTCTTACAAGTCTCTCTAATGCCCAAATGTATGCTTGCTCCCGCTGGGAATCGAACCCTGGACCCAATATAACGTTGTTTTTTGATCAGATGGCGGAAGACTGGCAGCCGGCCAGATACGGGCACCGCGCGTTTACAATAACATATAACGGCGGTATTCTATGATCAGACGGGATATTTGGTGGTAGTGTTTGTTACAAGTCTCTCTAATGCCCAAATGTATGTTTGCTCCCGCTGGGAATCGAACCCTGGACCCAATATAACGTTGTTTTATGATCAGATGGCGGAGGACTATGGCAGCCGGCCAGTTACGGGCACCGCGCGTTCACGACGGGTCGCACGCGTCCGCACCCGCCGCCGCCGCGGGCGCGCCATTCGCAGACTCTAAAAGTGCACGTAAGTATTAATTAAGACGATTAGCAGGCTGAATTCTGAAGCAGAAGCCACGCACAGGAAAGTGCAGCGTAGGACGTCCACCCACAAGGTGGATAGACCTCATAAAGGTAGCAGGAAGGCACTGGTTGGCAGACCGCTACCAACCGGACCATCTGGATATCATTGGAGGTGGCCTATGTTCAGCAGAGTACGTCCTATGGCTGAAATGATGATGATGAGTATTTATTTATTTAAAATCATTTGATCATCTGATAAATATCACAGAAAGACCGAATAAGGCTGGTGTCTAGCAACAGTAGATCTTTTGGTTGTAACAAAAGATTATGTATGTTTAAACTTATTATGTCTTATTTTACTTATGTATGTTTAAAATTGCTCGCTCAAGGCTTTGTTTATTTGTTGCAGCAACCCGGCAAACTAGACATGAACAACTACACGATGGTGAGCGATGCCCTTCAGCACATCACGATCGGACCTCCGCACAGGGAAAGAAAGGTATTTTAGAGATTTTCCCTTGCTAAATGTCACCGATAATTTTGTTCCTCTTCCTTTCTATCAACTCTGCCATACCTATGTTTGTCGTGAAGCACTACTAAGGCCTAAAATATAGAGATACTAGCTTTCCGCCCGCGGCTTCGCCTGCTTGGAATTTTGTCTGTCACAGAAAAACTTTATCACGCGCGTTCCTGTTTTAAAAACCGGGATAAACACTATCCTATGTCCTTTCCCGGGACTCAAACTATCTCTATGCCAAATTTCATCAAAATCGGTTCAGTGGTTTAGGCGTGAAAGAGAGACAGACAGAGTTACTTTCGCATTTATAATATTAGTAAAGATGTAAAGAGTCCTTTATGGTATTTATTTTTATTTTGCGACTTTCTAAAAGAATATAATTTTAGTTACTTCCAAATTGCCTTATCACATCATCTGCAACTCACAAATATCCTAAGAAAGGCATAATAGACTTTATTGTAATGACTTTTAGAACTATTCTCAATAAACTCTTAACCCTCAGTCGCAGAGATCCGGCTGGTCGCACTCAAGCAGTCAGCAGAGCGGCCACCACCATCCTTCTGGCGTCAGTTCGGAGACAGAGTTAGATGCGCAGTACGCTCAGGTAAATATCTACAGACTAACGGAGATCTAAAGCGTACCCTTTGTTTCTTTGGACACATTATGCGGTCTCCAAGTCATTATCTGGAGAAACAAATTATCTTGGGGCAAATGGAAGGCAGACGTGCTCGGCACGGCACCGACGAGATGGTCGGACGCGGTGAGGAAGACGGTGGGCGGGAGCTTGCATCGTGCGGTCCACACAGCTCATGACCGCAGTCTGTGGAGGAACACTATCTGTGGTCGCGATCCTCATCAGTGACGGACCGAGGAAGAAGAAGAACGGAGATCTATCGTGACGGAGCATACAAATCTGAAGTCTCGCTGACGTTTGACGTTTCAAAAACAACTGACAATCAAGTTACTCTGTTCAGATATTTGAAGTCCACTGCAGGAGCACGAATCTCAAATTTTAAATCTTTTCAGATAAAAGAACCGAACGAATACATGGAAGCGCCGTCAATGATGAGATTAAGGAGACATCGGAGGCACGAGAAAACCCCGTTGCATCAACCTTGTAAGTAAAAATATTTGTTACATAATTATTTTATATTACTATATCTCTATGAAGATAAAGTCCTCCCTTGCTATTAAGCAAAATATAGCCAAAGAGGGCATACGCTCCTTTTGGATATCATTATGATAATCGTACGTGAGCGGTGAGTCCTACGTTGTCTCTATACTTTGTGCGTAAAGCAAGCGGGCTTGATACATAAAGGACACTTGTTACTAATCTTTCGTGTTGCAATACTTACAATAGGGTATTTGACACCCCCTATCATTTGACATACCCTATAAAACTGTCAAAACGAGACTATCCCATACATTTTGTAACACAATACGAGCCGATGACGTCACTATTTAGCCATCTCAATGAGGGTTTTCGCGATTGAAAAATCCGCCAGATGGCAATACGTAGACGCGAGGTCCAAATGCTGCATGATTGGTGGATTTTGACATATCTGTCAATGTTATGTTGGACCTCGCGTCTACGTATTGCCATCTGGCGGATATTTCAATCGTGGAAACCCTCATTGACTAACATTTTATTAATTACAAGCAACCAAAAATCATAATTTACAGTTGTTTTTAAATTAATTGAGTTATTAAGACCAGAATGAATTGTGTTATAAGTTTTGCTTTAGAATTTTTGGTGTTAAATACTCAATTCTTCTCTTGTCGATAATCCTTTGTCGGCCGTTTGGTGTAGTGGTTCAGAACGGACTACTATGCCGAGAGGTCCCGGGTTCGATTCCCGGCCGGTCAGAAATTGAAATGATGAATTTTAATTTCTGTGACGGGTCTGGGTGTAAATATGTATAATATGTATGTATTTAATAAAAAAAAAGTATATAAGTAGTATATCCGTTAAGCTAGCACCCATAACACAAGCATTAAGTTGCTTACTTTGGGGCTAGCTGGCGCTGTGTGAAATTGTCCAAAGATTTATTTATTTATTATTTATTCTTCTCATGGCCATATCAACCCAAAGTTTACACCCTTTGTACTTGTGGTTGCAGCGTTCTCTGAGACGGACAGCTCTGGTTCGAGCGAGGCGTCGGGCGGCGCGGGCGCGGCTCGCCTGCACGCGCGCCGCCGCCACAACGCGCACCACGCGCCGAGGCACTACAAGAAACGGTACGCCAATGACAACATTACAAATCTCTTATTTTTCGTCAGGAAATGCATTAAATTGCATACCCACCCATTAGTCCAGGGGTACCAGTAGGTTATGTGAGGCTCTCCCTTTCAGATATACAGGATGTACTCACTAAAACCTGAATTTATCCTCCAAAGTATTTGGGACGAAACTGCGAGTTATTGTCCGGGCTAAACGGTCTAGACATTGTTTCGCGGCTCCGCTTCGGACTGGCTCGCTCTGTTTGAGCATGCGACGACTGACTTCCGGGGAGTTGTACCTCCCCTGGAAGTTACGAATCCTATCATATTATATCCTACTAATATTAACGAGTGAAACGTGAGGATAGAGCCTCTTTCAAGAAATTACTTCTGAATGAATTTTGATGCAAACATTTTTAGTGAACAAAAAAGCTCGTGCGGTGACACAATCCGCTAATCTCTTTAGAATGCTGTTCCTCACTCTGCCCATCAGGGAGCTTATTTTTTTTAGGATTGATAGCTTCGAAGCATTAGTTTGGTACGCTGCTAACATCTCTGAGACACCCAATATCATCTTAAAGGCATTGTTGTACTGCATTATTATGTCTCCAGCGATTTTGGTGTATTTGCAGCTCTGTAATTCATTAGTTACATAATTGAATCCTTTTGGCCCACTTGGAATAAAATCAGTTTGTGTATTGCTTCCCAAAGTGACAACCATCATAGATCAACCTCCTGTGACATAAGTAATTTCTGTAACAATTGAAACAACCAATTTACAGGGTGTCCCAAAAACAATGGATAACCCTGTAACCCTCGATAGGCCTCGCCATGGTCTACCTAACGTCCAATTTTGACCCCAGTAAAAATATCACCGTTTTCAAGATTTTTAAGTTTTTGTGCATTTTTAGAAAATTGCCACCTGCGATTACTTTTTCTCATGCCATTTCTACAAATGAGGATACTTTTCAACCTAGTTTTTTTCCTTATCACAAAAGATAGTTGGGCTATCAAAAGAAAAGATTAAAGTTCCACAAACTAGTTTAAAAGTATGAAAATTTTAAGAAATTGCAGTGAAGAAGGAAAAATTAATTCTGTTTTGCACTTTTGATCAGCCATCGTGTAAAAAAAAATGTAGAAAGACCATCGTACCCATTACTTTAAAAACTTCCTTGGTTAATTGAAATTCTAAAAAAGTATCACAAGCCTATGTATTCTGTATTATTTTTATCTTAAGGCTACTTGAATAGCAACTAGTATGAAAACTGCAAAAATGAGTTTTTCTCGTAATAGTTAAACTAGGACTGCATAGTGGCATTAAATACAAATGGATAATTTTTGGCGTAGGAATTTAAATAAAGCAACATTTTATCATCATCATCATCATCATTTCAGCCATAGGACGTCCACTGCTGAACATAGGCCTGTACCCCAATGATTTTCATAATGACCGCTTGGTAGCGGCCTGCATCCAGCACCTTCCTGCTTACCTTTATGAGGTCGTCGGTCTACTTTGTAGGTGGACGTCCTACGATGCGCTTTCCGGTACGTAACCTCCACTTGAACCCTGCTGCCTCAGTTCTGCGAACTACTGTGCCCTGCCCATTGCCACTTCAGCTTGCTGATCCGTCGGGCTATGTCAGCCACTAGTTCGTTTACGGATCTCCTAATTTCTGATACGGTTTCGTAAAGAAACCCGAGCATATCACGCTGTGCAAAAAATCCACGTTTCCGAGCCGTGTATAATCACGGGTATCTGTCTATAGGCACATTTATAAGGTTTAAAACAAAAATTAAGTAATCACAAAAACGCAGAACTGACGGCCAATGGGGCAACAGGGAGGCTACGTAACGAAAAGCGCATTGTAGGACGTCCACCTACAAAGTGGACCGACAACCTCATAAAGGTAAACAGGAAGGTGCTGGATGCTGGCCGCTACCAAGCGGTCATTATGAAAATCATTGGGGTACAGGCCTATGTTCAGCAGTGGACGTCCTATGGCTGAAATGATGATGATGATGATAATAAAATGTTGCTTTATTAAAATTCCTACGCTAAAAATTATCCATTTGTATTTAATGCCACTATGCAGTCCTAGTTTAACTATTACGAAAAAAACTCATTTTTGCAGTTTTCATACTAGTTGCTATTCAAGTAGCCATAAGATAAAAATAATACAAAAAACATAGGCTTGTGACACCTTTTTAGAATCTCAATTAACCAAGGAAGTGTTTAAGGTAATGGGCACGATGGTCTTTCTACATTTTTTTTACACGATGGCTGATCAAAAGTGCAAGACAATGAATTAATTTTTCCTTCATCTCTGCAATTTCTTAAAATTTTCATTCTTTTAAACTAGTTTGTTGAACTTTAATCTTTTCTTTTGATAGCCCAACTATCCCTTGTGATAAGGAAAAAAACTAGATTGAAAAGTATCCTCATTTGTAGAAATGGCATGAGAAAAAATAATCGCAGGTGGCAATTTTCTAAAAATGCACAAAAACTTAAAAATCTTGAAAACCGTGATATTTTTACTAGGGTCAAAATTGGATGTTAGGGAGACCATGGCGAGGCCTATCGATGGTTACAGGGTTATCCATTGTTTTTGGGACACCCTGTATATTAAAATATCTCATCTGCAGGTCTTTAGGCAACCTAGTAGCAGTACAAAGTCCTCGGGTGCCCAAACTGGGCGTGTTTGTGGGCCCGCCCGAACTGCCCACTGGGTATAGGGCGAGGACACAGGAAGACAAAGGTAAATATAATTAAACGTCTACCAAAAGTACTATATCTCTTTATCCAAGTATTCAATACAGCCGCGATTCTTTTATGTTTTACTTCTTGAATATCAATTAAGAAAAAAGAAAGAAACACGGAACACTTCAAAATAACAGACGGAGAAGAAAATTCTATATAAGTATGGCTCAATCATTGGCCACTCCTGGCCCATTTGGAAACGATTGACACTATACAGTTGAATTACAATTATTGACATCAATTTTAGCCTGTAGGAATATAATTTCTGCTACTAAATAATAAATAAATAAATAAAAGCTTTATTTCTAAGAAGTGTATCGCTTTTGTTAGTAGTAGTAGTAAGTTTTTTTTATTAGTTCTATTTTATGAGTAGACTTAATTCCTCAAGAAGTCTGTTAAGGGGGTCCTGCACAGAATCCTTAAAATTGACATATTTTTAAATCACGAGTGCTCTGCGATTAGTGACTTAAATACATCAAAGTAACTTGTGTAGGGTAGCCCAATCCTTGATCTAGGTCGCCGCCTTTTCGAAATTTTGAATAAATACGTAAAAAATTGATAAACAACATTTAAAATGCAGACATATGGAAAATTTATTTCTTCGAGAACTTTGTTAAGGACAATGACCAAAAGTGGTCCAAATGTCCACCACTAATGAGACCTATATTGGCTTATTGTCCATTAAATAGAGATTAACTTTCAGTATGGGACGAAAAAAAAATAAGCTGTCAGTAAAAAGTTATGACTGTACCTATGTAAAATTGTAGTAGTTTACGCGCTAATCTCAGGAATTACTGGTCCGATTTGAAAAATTATTTTTGTTATGGATAGCCCATTTATCAAGGATAGTTTTAGGTAATGTAACATCACCCCTGCAACCAATAGGGGCGGAGCAGTAAAGACAAATGTTGTAAAAATGAGAAATATTATTCAAACTATTTTCACGCGTAGATACAAAGTCGTAGGCACAGCTAGTATAATATATGTATGTATAATATAATTCATCTACACTTGCGAGCAAAAGTATGGAATCACTTACATGAAGTTGTTTCCACGCGATCTTGTGTACTAACCAATTTGTTAGTAACAAAAAAAGTAGCACCATTTTAAAGATTAAACTTTTAACTTTAAATTGATACCAAATTCATTTAAATCACACCAGTATTTAAAAAGATATCCCGGCTGATGTGAAAAAGTAAGGAAAAAGGCATGTATCAACTGTTTGATACGTCGCGAGTTGCGGCCTATTTACCCCCCATAAAAGCAAGTGTTTTCGGATTTTTGCTTTCACACGTTGATCCATACACATCTCCGCTTCTTTTGACACTTTATCTGAGATTCTACACCTTCAGAAGCAGCATAAATCGTTGCACTATTGCAAGAAGGGCTCAGCCAGCGGGCTGTCGCACGTGAGCTCCACATAAGCCAGTCCTGGGTTTCGAAAGTTTTAAGACGCTTTCGGGATACCGGTGGCTTTATCCCGAGATCAAGTTCTGAACATTGCCAGTGCACATCGCAGAGGGAAAACCGTTTTTTCATGTCAACTTCTCTACGAAATCGTCATTTGACTGGTATCAACGTCCAGCAAGAGCTCAGANTACCTACTATAGTTCCAAAATACTGGACTGTCCTGTCGATGACATTGACAGTGGGGCGCCACCGTCAATACCGGATCGCTGGTTCAGATTTTTGCCATGTTGGAAACCATATAGTTGAACGATGGTAGCGCCCCCCTGTCATTGAGTTTGGCGGGACAGTTCAGCGTGGGTCATCTATACACCACTTACACTTGACAAGAGTGTGAAAAAGTTAGTTTGATACTTATTCAGTAAAATATGGAATTAGATTTAAGAGTATTTTTATTTCTTATTACTTAAATACGAGGGCTGCACTAAAAGTATCGGGAATGGAATATTTCCACTGTTCCAGTCATATTAAAATCTATTTAATTGCAAAGTCCAGGGTTTTAAAAATCGTATACCATTTATTTATTTAAAAAAAGATTCTCTGTCGTATCACAAGGTCTTGTCAAACTTGTTTAGTCGTTGAGAAAATGGAATTGACTCGAGAAAATTCAAGAGCGATGATTTATTATGACTTTTGAAGTGGTTTAACACAAAAACAGTGTGTTGACCGGATGATTTCTGCATTTGGTAATGAAGCCCCATCCAAAACCACAATTTATCGCTAGTTTCCTGAATTTCAACGTGGACGTGTCAAGCTCAGTGATGATCCCCGTCAAGGTCGTCCAAAAACTGCAGTCACCTAAGAAAACGTTGATGCTGTGCGTAAGCTGATTGAAGAAGATCGACATGTGATATACCGCGAAATTCAGGCAACTTTAGACATTGGCATGAGTCAAATACAAATAATCTTGCATGAACAATTAGGTGTAAAAAAGTTGTTTTCCCGATGGATACCGCATTCGCTCTGTGAAGAACTAGATTTTTAACACTCTTGCGGGTAAGTGGTTTTTCAAAATAAACTGATTAGGTAGGATTAAATAAATAAATCGATAACATTTTTATTTAGAGTAGTAGGTACGCAGTATTTGCGTAACTGCTCATATAGTTTGGAAGAGTTTAGTAAAAAAAAGTTATTTCCAAACTATACTCGATTAGTTTCACACCCTTGCGTTCTGGCCATGTATAGAATGGAAAGACGCTACGTTAACAGCCTATTTGAATTGAACGTCTAGGAAAAATACTCTTTTACGAAACTTTTTTAACGCCTTTGTTCATCAGAAGAATCAATATTAGATAGGATTTTTATTGTGTAAGAATTTTCGCAGCAATACCAACAAAAAATCAAATCCTTCCTTTTTCCTAATTAAAGTATTATAAACTCACGTTTTGTTTAGCAAAATTAGTGAAATACGTGTTTTTACTCTGTATTGAGTCTCTTTTGTCTCTACTCTGTAAAGTAGTTCGTGTGCGATCGTGTTAGTTCGTTGCGCCACCGCTATCTCGGCTAGCAAATCGTAATTTTTCGTCGGCGCTGCACCCCCTTAACAATGCTAATATTACATGTCTAATGTATATGTTAACCTTTCAGCAGCCAGCGAGTCCAGCGAAGGCAGTTCGGACGGTGAGACGAGGAGGCCCAGGCCTCTGCCCTTGCCACCACACCACGAGCCTCCCCATAAGGTGTGTTTGAATACACAATTCACACTATTTTCAGTTCAATTTATGTATTGACTTCCACCTTGGGCCTGATCATCACTTTTCATCAGGTGTGATGCAGGCCAAGAGCTTCCTCGTTGTAGATAAAAAAAAATACGCTAAAAATACTCTTGTAGGGGAGAGTTCGGTATATTGTACCGCCGGGTAAATTGTACCACCCTCATATTTCGTAAAGTATTTATTGAATGTCTGTAATTGCAACACTCAGCGATATACAACTAAAATCAATTAATATCGGCCATGTGGTTTTTGCCGTGACAACAAACACGTGTGTTTTATTTTGAAAAGTATTTTTTCATTGTTTTCAAGTAACTTTTGACAATACATGTTAAGTTTGTAATTTTGTTAAATTTAATCACAGGGTGTTTCTAATATATTATTTAGTAGCGTAAATTAGTGTGGATTACAATTATTTGAAACATTTTTCGGTATTTATAAGCTATATTTTTTACCGATTTTAAAAGCACTATCACCTAGTCGGCTAAATTGTACCACATCAAGTTGTATGGAACTTTACCAAATGATTTTGAATTTTTTTTAGTAAATCATATTTTGAAGTTATAATAGCGTAGTTATGTTTGACTAACAATAAATGAAAGCAAAAGACTGGCAAAGTAGATTAGGTACAAGTGTGCGTTACGATAATTGGAATTACAAAACTTGTACTCAAAATCGTGATAACGTGTAAAACAATATCGATTGTCTATGTTATTAACTACTGTTCCTTTTCGTTTCCTAATTTGTTAAGAATGTATCGTATAATATTTTGCCATAGATTTTTTATAGGCATGAAATTAATTGAAATCCAATTTAGTAACCCTGTGGTACAAATTATCGAACCGGTTGGCTAAATTGGACCGAAGCTCTGAACTCGTACTTTGTTGATTTGTGCTAAATATACAACAATCATGTTAATTAATACTTATGAAATAGTAAGTTGAATAATGTATCTTTTATTATATACCATGGACATTAGGAAAACAAAAGAAAACTATGTTTAAAATGGGATTGAAAAAAACTGGTCCAAATTAGCGGACTCTCCCTTATAGCAAAGTTTTGGGCTGACACTGTGTTGGTAGTTGTCGACACGACGAAAACAAGAACACGCGCGTCTATTTACGCGTTTTTATCACGAAATTGCTTCGAAAGTTATGTCTCTATTTTGTCCTTGGTATTTTATTTTGTCAAATAAAGTTAAGAAAAAACATTTATTTGTTATAGTACTATCGTAAAAATACTCAATACTTTATTGCTTTACGACATTAGCACATTAGGTCTTAATTAACAGAACGATCTTAGCAGTTTCAATATAATTATTTGTTTTTATTAGTTACATTCTGTGTTTTTTTTGCTAAATACATTTTATTTCTTTATGACTTTACTTGATGACTTGCTATGTTATATTTTTTGCTATGAAATTGTTGTGTTTTTATTTAAAACAATTGTTTATCATGAGCTTATTACATTGTCAGCAGCCGAATATTTTTAAGCAGATGCTGGGCGGCGACTACCCGTCGTCCGCGCAAGAGAACTCTTCGTCTAGTGCCGCGGATTCCCGCAGGAGGGCGCATCCGTTCTCTAAACATGATAGGAGGCATAAGGTGAGGATGATAAACACCATCTTGTATCGTGTAGGCCAGTTCAATATCGTCATAAAGGTAGCAGGAAGGAAGCAGGCCGTTACCCACCGAGCGATGTGGAAAACATTGGGGGAGGCGTATGTTCAGCAGTTGATGTCCTGTGGCTTAAATGATGATAAAAACCTTGTTTAAAAGATATCTTAAAATTCTCAAGTTCGTCAGCTAAAAGTTTTTTCTTTCTTTTTTTTTAATAACTCGTTTCCTATGGTAGGTCCCTATCTTAAATACTGTCCCTACAGTTTATTATTTTGTTTCAGGAATTTTCGAAGAGCAAAGACTCTAAAAAGAACTCTTCACAGTTAGCAAACACACAGTCGCAGCAGAATTGGGGCCCTCAGGTAATATACATTTTAGTAAAGAAGTTGTCTCCAAGTTAGCTCGCATTTAAAAAAAAAATAAGTAATAGCAACAAAAACCTATGAAATCACTTGCCAATTCAGTTGACATTCTAAAGACGATCAATAAAAATTATCAGCACAAAGCATGCGGGAGCTGATCAAAGGAAGTCACTTAAGCAACATATCTCAGTTACATCTATGCCAAAATAAAGTAAAGTAAAAGTATTTTATTTGCCAACAAAAAATTACAGTCTGTTTATCTAGCAGTTGCTGCACTAAGCTGTGCTTGTGTCGCGGCAGCCTTAAGTAACACAGGTTAACAATTTTGATTAAAATATAGTCAGGACAACACACGGTACATGGCAATTAACAGTTATTAAACTCTCAAGATAGCTAGAACATGTTTTTTTACTTAGACTAAACAAAACTAAACAAAAAGTAACTGAGGTAGTGTGTGTAATGTGTGTGTGTGTTGTGTGTGTAATGTGCGTGTAATGTGTGCGTAATGAAAATTAAACTCTATCTCCATTACTCAGGGTCCCCACGGAGTGCCTCTATTCGTTGAAAAGTGCGTGGAATTCATCGAACGGGAGGGTCTGGCGTCGGAGGGATTATACCGCGTGCCCGGCAACAGAGCACATGTTGATATGCTCTTCAACAAGTTTTATGAAGGTAAGATAAAATAATTCATAATGCGAACAAATAAGGACTGGAATTCACTGGCTGCTGCTGTCTTTCCCAAACACTATAATCTGGGCCTCTTCAAGGCGATAGTGAATACGCACTTTCAGGGCATATAATTATGTACCATCCTAGACTGTATTTCACTTAACATCAAGTGTGATGGGAGTAGAAGATCGAATCAGAAATGAGGAGATCCGTAAACGAATTAGTCGCTGTCATAGCCCAACGGATTCGCAAGCTGAAGTGGCAATGGGCAAGGCACATAGTACGCAGAACTGGCAGCCGATGAAGCAGCAAGGTTCTGAAGAGGAGACCATGTACCGGAAAGCGCAGCATGATACGTCCACCCACAAGGAGGACAAATGACCTTATAAAGGTAGCAGGAAGGCGTTGGATGTAGGCCGCTACCAACCGGTTAGTCAGGATATCATTGAGGGAGTCCTATGTTCAGCAGTGCACGTCCTGTGACTGATGATAATGAAAATTGCTTCTGTTATAGAAGTTCAGAAGTTAGTTATTAATGCAATAATATGATGCCTTCAGATCCAAACGTGGAGTTGGAGTCCCTCGACATTCCGGTCAATGCTGTGGCGACGGCACTGAAGGACTTCTTCTCCAAGAAGCTGCCACCTCTGCTGGATGAAGCCAGTATGACGCAGCTGGAGGATATTGCGGGTGAGTTGCGAGCCGCTAACTTATAAATAAAGTGCTGAAAAGACTTTGAACTTTATGATCTTTGTGATGATTTTCAAGTCAATTACTTTTTTCGCAGCCCATTTCTTTTTGTTGTTTATAAGCTGTGAAGATTCATTCTTTATCTTTTAATCGAATCAGTCCAATCTAAGGGTCTATGCTTATAATTGCGCGGGCGCACGCACGTTCAGAAAATTAGTATGAGCAGAGGGCGCGTATGCCCGTATTATGTGCACCCGCGCAAGTTTTAGCGTACAGTCGACAGCATATAAACAAAATGACAATCGCTAAGCGGTAAGCGCTGTCACTGCTTAAAAAATGATACTATTGAAATTATCAAACGTGTAATCGCCGAAAACTGCCGTAGCGATCGCCACATTATTGCATTTCATAGTGTAGATATAAAGCCCGGTCTGTGAGCACGTAGAATTTTGTCTAATGACCCCAAGCTACCCATCCTTATCGCTCGCGCGTAATTATATTGCTGTCGCGACTGTGCGACGCGCGCCCGCAGTGATTGTACGAGCGCAACGCACAACGACACAACTCGCAAACCAGACTATAGTATATATTATTTTGCATCGACTATGCCCACTAAATAGAAATAATGAGGGCTATCGTTTTAGCGCTCACCAGTTAGCGCCACTGTAGAGTAAGGTCCTGTCACTTGCTAGTAGCGAAGACAGTGGCACCAACTGGTGAGCGCTAAAGTGGTAGGAGGACTATCGCATTTGCACTCATCAAGATGGCGCCACTGTAGAGTAAGGTCCTGTCAATCGCCAGGGGTGCCAACTGTTAAGTATAAAAACGATAGCCCTCCGTCGCTCAACAGATGGCGCTCTCAGCTGGTGACTGCTCGCGCTGCGCACGCTGCTCAATACTGCGCTCACGCCGCTCGCGCGCGCTACACTCGACTACGTGTTACACCACTTCGCGCGGTGAGTAGCGACTCCTATCGCCGCTAGACTTGCGCTCAACAAAGGGACCGCTTGAGTTCACGCCGCTCACGCTACACTCGACTACGTGTTACACCACTTCGCGCGGTGAGTAGCGACTCCTATCGCCGCTAGACTTGCGCTCAACAAAGGGACCGCTTGAGTTCACGCCGCTCACGCTACACTCGACTACGTGTTACACCACTTCGCGCGGTGAGTAGCGACACCTATCGCCTCAGACTTGTGGCTATCGTCGCTCAACAGATGGCGCTCTCAGCTGGCGACTGCTCGCGCTGCGCACGCTGCTCAATACTGCGCTCACGCCGCTCGCGCGCGCTACACTCGACTACGTGTTACACCACTTTGCGCGGTAAGTCCACCACCACTCAATTCTCTCGCTGGTTATTGTCTACCTACACGGATTCTACAGAGAACCATCAGAGATATGTCGCAGCTGAAGCCACGCTCTGACTAGTAACCACCACAGAACACCACTCCCCTCTTTTGTTGATGATTCACGTCTACACGTAAGGTCCCCCAGACCCATCACTGTGGGAGTCTGAACACCATTCTGTGCCTGATGGCATGATGTGTTTGATATAATAATCGCCAGCGAGGAAGATCCTTATTAAACCCATCATCAGAGGGTATACCATGCTCTGGGCAGAGCATTCTTTGCTGCAAATTACCCATAATTAGGACGGCCGGATGGATACTCATCACGGCCGTCCCTATTCATCTAGTCGCCTCTCAACTGCAGGAGCCACCAGCATCCACAAGCTTCAGCGGACTTTACTGCCGCTTGCCAATTCAGACAATAATCTTTACTTTACCTACTCCAGGGTGGCGGATAACTCCAAACTCAATTCAATGGACAGCAAAAACCTGGCCATCTGCTGGTGGCCTACCCTACTACCGGTACAATTCTCGGACATGGGCCGGTTCGAGATGACGCGGCCGTACCTCGAGGACATCGTGCAGACCATGATCGACCAGCACCCCTTCCTGTTCCGCGGGAAAGAGGCGTTCGTCATGGTGTGAGGACAGTGTGTGAGTAGATGGATATATGTTATTTAATTTATTTTATTTTGTTCGGAAAACATACAGTGAAACAAAAACAGACTATAAACCACTGCTTAAGAAACTATACACCATTTACAAGTTTTCGCATTTGTGTAACAATATAATTAAATAACGAAAGCCAATTCGCTCACATGAGAGAGTTAAGATCTACACCTACATTAATTCCATGCTAATAGACATTAGCACTTAAATCACAGATCACAGAAACTAAAGGGAGATGTGACAAGGGGGCGGGGCCGGTGTCGCAGCAATATGCCCAAAAATAGAACACATTGCTGCAGACGTCATAATGTAAACAGTTTACATTGCTTGCGTAGTACTAAAGATACAGTACTCAATACTGATACCGCAGTGAATAATGAGCACATACTTGATTACTTTGTGTGTCAATTTCTAATGCGACACTGAGTTTCGAACTCAGCGCACTAGTTGGCATTTCTATGACTTAAATACTCACAATAAGTCAGGCACTTTTATGGTCGTTTAGCTCATTTATCCTTTTTATTCTGTCATTCCGTTTTTATACCAACTGAACTGACTGATGAGGACGGCCAGGGGGTTAAGTGGGGCTCTCCCCGGCAGAATGGCGAGGCCTACCTACTAAAACCTGATGGTGTCCCCTGGAGCCTCCTATCCTGTCTTCAATAGGACGTGTATTTTTTAATCATTTTAGTCGAATCTTGAAGACAGCATGTTTTCTGTTTTCGTTCTGATACAGTGTGTACAAGTTTAATTACATTGGGGCGCTTACAGTGTAAAAATAACCAATGATATTTTTACTTGTTTTGTGAATGTTATTCGTCCCGTAGAATTCAGAATTCGATTAGACTCGTAAGTTATTTTCGAAAATTCAAGGAACTACTTGAAATAATCATGTTTTAGCATTAGTTACTTCTGTTTGGATTCTTCCATTCATCTTCTAGTTAGTGACCACCAAAACACAAAAATGCAAGTTTTTTCTCATTAGAAACATGTATCTTCCAGGAACCCACAATGCATGTTGCATTCGTGATGGACGACGTCTGACGTCAGCGAAACGACGTCATCAAAACGCAAAATGGCGGCTCAGAGCTCAGTGAGTTTGCAAGCGATTATCGGCCGTGCGGCCTTGCAATACGGACTTGCGCAGTGTCAGACTTTCGTCTTGGTTGTTCTAGTGTAACGTATACGGTTCGAACGAAATCGTGCTAGATGGAGGTTATGTTAACAGCTATTGTTAGTAGTATTTATCAAGTTCGCCGGTAGATTTTTCGTTTCAAAATTGTTCTCATATCATAACGCTTAGTGTTACCGCAAAGAAAGAGAATGCTTGCATTTTAAAAAAGTTTTTTTCTAAACCGCGAACTATTTTATAACGCCGATTATTTACCGCAGTATTTTAATGACTAGGTGTTATTGTATCTGCATTGTAATAGAAGTAAGGAATTCGTGCACAAAAGTATTTATCGGGATATAAAATGTTTTTAAATAATAAGTATTATCGGTAATGTAACGTTTATATTTGTATAATCGATGGCAACACCACGTAAAAGGACATTCCGTTCAGTCGAAAAGTAATTATGAATTAATTGTTAATTATGGATATTATAGTGATATTCGCGTATTGTAAGTTCGTCGGAGGCTTGTGTACATTTTTTGTTGTTATATTTTTGAAGTGCGAGGGAGATATTAAAATACGCCTTTATTTCTTTCAGTCTATAGAAACGATTGACCAAATTTATTTATTCATGATATACAATTTATTTACTGCCATAAATTGATCTATCAAATGTTTTACTGTAGAAAAAAAATGGCATCAAAGAAAAAAGAAACTTCAAGTTGTATATTGCTATCTCTCTGGCACTAACCCTCCCAATTTCATTAGAAAGAGACAGCTACATAACTGCGTCTTGTGTGACCATTATTATTTGGGCCACGTAATATCTTATATTCAGAGTATAATAATATGTTTGAGTATGATACATCACAATACTTAACACGCATATTGCTTTGAACGCATTTATTTATATTAGATAGTAATATATTAAAACGTATTCCGCTTCATGGATTCCAAGCTAATGATCTTCATAATTTAAGGAAAAGAATTATTTTTTACATTATTTTCTAATTCGTAAATAGCAGCTTATGGTTATTTTCTTGGTATTTAACCAAAGATGAAATGTTTTGCTCTCTCCAGTTTAATTAATATACTAAAATCGGACCCTTGTCCAGGTGAAAATTTAATATTTTATTTAAAAATATCTCGTATGAGATCTGTGTCAGATAGTGACTTGAATGGCTATCTGAATCTGTATAAAACATTATTTTTGCATGTCATAGACAAATTAGTCACAGGAGTGTAGTTTTTAAGCTTCTGATACACAACATAAACGTGGCATGGAATGATGAGAAATCCCGGGATTGATGGAATTAGGTATTTCACACTTTAAAAAAAAATTAAATTTAAAATATACACATAAACCTTGCCTCATGACAATTTGTTCGTCTCGGTCGTTTATATGGAGATTTTTGGGGAAGTTCGGAAATCTTGAGGATATTTCATGCTAACGAAATAATTATTTCACCAATATTTCTATTATTGAGATGTCATCAAAATAACAATGTGACATCATGCCTATCTGACATACGTTACTTAACCGTGTGCTGAAATGTTACGTCGTACTGTTATCTCGTGGCTGTGTCAGAAGCTTTAATTTCTAAATTGATCTTAAAAAGGCAGCTTTTTGATACTTTTCTTTCAGACTGATCGCACTTCCACAGTTTTTGTGTAAATTGAAAATATAAAATGCACTATTTTAAATTATAAAACTTTTCTTTTCGACTGCCAATTATGATAATCCTTCGTATGTGAGTGATGCCAATTATGATAATCCTTCGTATGGCCTACTGTATAGCTTTTAGATAGACTGACATACCTAGAGTATTTTTTTTTGTCCAAGCCAAGTTTAAACGCACTTTAAGATTGATAAATTGATAAAAAAGGTATAATTATGTTAAAATAACACTATTAAGATTGTTTATATCATTTTAAATATCTGTCAAAGATTTGAAATGATTCTTTTTGTTAAGTCTTTTAAAAAGTTATATTTTTATGCACATTTAACGCATTTATTTTCTTCATATAAATAAAAGCACATACAAGTACATTTTCTTATATTTACGATTATGTTATTTAATCTTCGAGAAACGAATCTTACACATTTTATGTGCAATTTTTATTACTGTATGAATGAATTGCGTGGCTTTTCGATACGTTGCAAAAATGCAATTTTAACTGATTCGTTTAACCCAAAAATGAAAGTATTTATAAGTATATTTAATATATATTAGATGTCTCCATTAAGCATAGTTAAGATGTATTTACGTAAGTTTTTATCGATATAATAATGTCATTATATCACTGTCTCTCTCGCTCACACGCTCTCCTTCACGTTTGAAGCACGAAACGTGTGAGCGAGCGAGACAGACAATATCATGTCCATTAGGGGAATGATGTGAGGGATTTTTTATATTTTACTATGAATCGAAAAAGACATAGAGCCTACCTGTGTTTAAGTTTTATTTTTCTAGAAATTTTCGCTTTTCTTAGATCTCATGTGGATGTGAACATTTGTTGTTTTACGAGACTTCCCCTAATGATTTTTAAAATGCAATTTATATAAATATTCGATGTAAATATTGTACATTCATTCATTTATTTTTGCATAATTTATTTATTGAGTTTTTTTTATTAATGAAAGAGTTTTAAAGCCATATGTTTGTTACTTGATACATTGTGTTCTTTTTGTTTTCATTTTAATATTATTTCCAATGCACAGTTCTTTTTTGTCTTCTAAAACTACGTGCCATTTGTGTTGACAACGTATGGTGATTCGGTGATTCCTAAAAGTTGTGTTGTTTAGAAATTTTGTTCGTCCGAATTTTCTTGTAGTTTCTCGAATGTTCTAAAGTAGAATCAATGTACGCTTGACCGGGCGGTGGCTGCTCGCCTGCCGCGCGATTGTGACCCTTACGTCGCTAGATTACTTTGTGATGATGGTGAAAATTGCTTGTATAGGTTTAGGGAATTGTGGGGATGGTTGTATGAGGAATGGTATAGGCCTTTCTTGGAAATTTGCCTTGATCGTTAGTGATACGACACACGGGAGGTTGTAGTACTATTCAGAGGTATTTTTGTGTGAGGGTAAAGGGATATTAAGGGCTAGTTAAATAAATCATAATATACTAGGACTACTAAATTAAGCCTGGAATTTCACACAAATTATTTTCTAAAGTCCCTTACAGTGGACTGATTTTTTCGGTATTACATTGACGCTAACTTAGTCTTATGAATGCTTCTCACTCGCTCGCAATAGAGATCAAGTGAGTCGCGATTATCTTTCACTATGTACTAGAAATAAATGCCTTTTGGAACAGACTTGTGAAGAAAAAGTCAATACAAACGGGTAATTTTGCCTCAGAAGTCTTTGATGGTCAATATAGTGTTATATTGTGAATTTACCCGACTGCGCCAGAAGGAGGGTTATGTTTTTTTAGAAATATGTGAGTTTATGCATTATTTAAAGGCGCATCTTCACTAGGATCGCACGTCTGACATTCGTGAACTTAGCGTAAATAATACACGACAATATAGTACACGACACGAATCTCCGCCATGATTACTAGTGTAGTCGCACCCTTATGTTAAAGTGTGGCAAGCAGTAATATTCCTTCTCCCTCACACAATGTTGCCAGTATTTTTCCTATTTGTAATGTAGAGTGTGATCAATGTTGTGATATACGGTCGGGTCGCGCGGGCGAGGGCTCGCCCGGTACATAAATTTTGCTATGTGCGTCTCAATTACTGTAAAACCCAGTTCAAAGGAATGTGTCATATTTTATAATAAATAACCATCTATGTAATGACCTTGCGTTTCATTCAACATACACACACTAACGCTCTAGTACAGTCAACGTCAAGTCAAATAGTTCGAGACACCCAAAGTGGTCAAAATGACAACACAACCTTATTCCAATTGTTGCAAATGTGTTGCGAACTTTTTGGCTACTTTGGGAGTCACAAACTATTTTTTTTTTATCCACAACGAGGAAGCTCTTGGCCTGTATAGTTCCAAAATAGTGAACTGTCCTATCGATGACATTGACAGTGGGGCGCCACCGTCAATACCGGATCGCTGGTTCCGATTTTTGCCATGTTGGAAACCATATAGTTGAACCGGTTGAACGATGGTAGCGCCTCCCTGTCATTGAGTTTAGTGGGACAGTTCAGCGTGGGTCATCTATATCTCACCTGTATCTTTTGACACTGACTGAACTAAGCTGAATATAGACCCTAATTTACAATCTAAAGTAGCAGAATAATCAAATAGTAAATTAGGCTTAAATTCTGTGCTCATTTATGGTTCATTGACTATGTTCGAACCATTTGCATGACATGAAACGCCACGCCCACAAAGTCATGGTAACGCCAACTGTATGCCACAAAGTCAATGGAATAATGTACCTTATGTCCATGTTATACGCGCAGTCTTTTACAAGAATATGAAAATGAAAAGCCAAATTACAAATAGAATAACGTTTATTTTCCATTCAACAGACATAAACATTTCACTACAGTGCATACGGAATCACAGATTAACTTAATATACATAATTATGTACACTTAACAACTCTTAACTGTGTGAAAGAGATAATGCTGTACGAGTATAATGTTTGTAAGACACTGTCTCTCTCACACACTAAAACTGTTCTGCATTTCTGCCAAAATTAACTCCAGTTTCACGATAAAAAATTAAAGTTGACCTTTGCTGCGTTTATTCTATACAAGAATCCAACACAAAGCAGCAAAAAATATTTTTATTTGTACTGTATACTTCTGGGCCAAAGAAATGCTAAATGAGTATTTATCATAGGGTCACTATGTCACTATTCTAAAATAATTATTGCATTTTTTAAACAATGTAATTATAATAATATTTCTTATCGCCTATTTGCATATTTTGCACTTTGATAACATTAATGTATAACAAAACTTGTTGCAATTTAATATTATTACTTAATTTTTTATATTATTCTCAATATCTTAAAACAAAATCAGATCACAGAAAGCAATAAAAATTTGAATTTTTCAAGACTAGAAATTGAATTTTGTAACGAGAGTGCGTTTTTTGTAAGTGGCAGTTAAATCAAGATAATTTTAGATATTATTTTTTAATGCACGTGCTCGTGGATTTTTCTTGCATACTGTTACACTCAGAATACGGAACAAACCAGAAACCGTCAACGGGCGTAAATGTGTATTCATATAAAGTACTCCAAATCGCACTACTTTGACTTTAGAGCAATCAGTCAATGGCCGGCGCGCGCATTGTTTACATATCCGTCAGATTGACACTTTATAATTAAATTATCCAACATGTAAGAATGCTACTGGAATTACGAAGAAAGTGCATGGGATCATGTTTTATCCGTAAGTAGCACATTTCCAATTCATTTTAATTAAATAATAATTTTCAAAAAAAATCACGGTTGTATTTTGTAAGTGTTGCCACAGGTCAACGGAATATTTTACCCTACTTTTTTATATTGAATTACATTTGTCTACTTATAAAAAATTCACGCGTTAATTTTGTTAGCGTTACCACAGAATAATGGAATATTTTCCCCATCCTTTTTGTTTTAATTAGTTTTTAGTGTAATTTCATCCATGACATGACAACCTGATTAATTAAATTATAAGTGCCACTTGTGGTCTAAACTGAATAAATATTTTTGATTTTGATTTGATTTCAATATATTGAATTAATTTATAATATTACTCCCTAATAATGAGGAGATAATAAATTACTATCGTGAATTTCATACTTTCCCATTTATTCAAAAGTAAGGCATTGGTATCAACAGATCAGCAGCAGCAATATTTGTATATTTAATAATAATTTTAAGTAATTAATTATTGCTTACATACTTACTCTGATTTTTTTTCAGGATACACAGCCAGAGTTGCCTCGCAATCAAATTTAAGTATTGGTGATGTTTTTGATTTGGATTCTGTTTTTGACTCCAAGAAAAGTTAAACTAAAAGCACTACTGCGCCGTAAACAAATGTTTTGTTGTCGATATGTTTACATAATAAAGAACCTTAAGTTTCTTTTTTGTTTTACTTGGCATTCTAAAATTTATATTCGACTTTTGTAATTGACTTTTAAATAACATATTATACCTACATAAAATATAGTACATATATTACACTATTTAATAGAAATAAATAATCATCTTACACTTAGTTACTTCGGAGTAAAAATTAAATTCATAGGTAGGTAGGTACTATCTATGCCTATGGCCAGTCATGTCGTCTCGTTCTATCGCAAAGAATCACCATTTGATAAGAGCGAGAGCAAAAACGGAAATGGATAGTTAACACTGGCCGTGTGTACTTATTTCACTTACTTATTTTTTACTTGTTTAACATCTCTTTAAAAAATTACATAATTTTACCCCAAAAATGGGGGTGTCACACGGCGCTAGTAACACTAAAGGGGGTAGAGGGGCGCGGGAGGGGAAGTATTTTGGACACAAGTTGCCGCGTAGAAATGTTATCGAACACTCCTTCTGGTTTGTTCTGTATTCTGAGCTGTTACATTAACAGATTTTATTATGAAACGAAAGTCGAAGCCCATTTGAGCATTGACGAAATGTTGAGCTCTCAAATCACAAGTCTTACTGAAGCTTTTTTGAAGAGAAACAAATGGGGGCTTCAAAAAGTACCTTGTCCACCTGAATGGTGACTGAAGAATCGAAATCCAATTTGAGCATTGTCAAAGGATTGAGAAGCTGGAAATCTCACGGTCTTAGTTGAAGATCTTTTAATGTGTGACGGATGGATCTGAAAACGGAGCTGCGGAGGATTGAAGAAGCAACTACTCCAGTTGGAGGCGAAGAATTCGTTCTATTTGAGCATTAACGAAGACTGCTTGTGACCACGGCTGTAGCAACACGACCGAAACGTCTAGCTGTAAGTACCTACTCATGTATTTAATACAAGTGAGGCTAAGAACTCACGGCGCGATTTTCACGCGCGCCCGCGGCGCTTGTGGAATTGCGGATTTATTTCAAAACTCACGGGAGCGGTTATTAGCGCGATTTTCACCCGAAAATCACGCCATGAGTTCTTAGCCTGAATGTCGCATTTGAGACCCGTTCTTCTCAGTTAACGAAGTGTTTAGAAGCTCTTGTAATATCTGTAGTCACACACATCCAGCGCCCCAGCAGCCACACCAAGGTATCGACCCGTCATTGGGTGGCGCCGAAAGTTTTCGAGACTTGTGCGTGCACGCAGACGCGAGCGAGTTTACTGACGAACACATGCTGTTCGTGTGCTCATGCTCCGAATGGGAGGTCGTCATCTCCTGGAAGAAGGTAAGATTACGTTAAATTAATGGTTTCTTATTTATTTGTAATGCTAACGAAATACCTACATTTCGAATGTGATTTTTTACTTGAGGTGATGCTTAATCCACAAATTTTGCTGTGTGACTGCTCTGACCAACTAAATACATTGATGCTTGGAGAACTTATGAAGTAGAGCTGATACTTGGCAAATTATTCTAGTTGTTCTTATTTTACCAGTAGGTACACATTTACTCAGATATTTAAAACGTATCGCGAAGAGCATGTGAGTAGAGATTAAGAATTGGAATACCAAAAAACATGACGTGATTAGGTATTATTACAAAACGAGAAAATATTTTTGATGGATCTTAAACTTAAGTTGTTATGTAGTTTATTCATAAAAGTAGCCTCACCGTAATAATATTCTTGAATCTCACCTGATAGCTGTCCCGCTTGTACCGCGGGCCCGAGCTAGACGACGATAGAGTGTTCCGCGGCCGATGCCGCGTGCAGTGCTTAGGCTTCTCTTGTTCCTCTATCAACCTCTCATTCTCACTTTCTACATTTGCCACTACACCGTTCTTCGCTGTCCCATTCTTCCCCTCTTTCTTCTTTTCCCTTCTTTTCCTCTCCCTCTTCTTAAACGTCAGCGAGAACCGTTTCCGCTTCTTCGCTTTTGGAGTTTCTGGCCGTTGAGGCACAGTCGACTTCTCCCTTTCAGATCGACTGGTGTCATCATCTGGTGGCGGAATTTGTGATTCAGAATCAGTTTTCAAAGTCATTTCAGTTCTGGTGGAAGAATCGGGCTCCCCGTTTCTGTAGGCTACTTCTTTCTCCAAATTGGCGAGCTCCATTCTCCGTAACCGCTTCGGCAGTTTGTTCACTGTGGCGTATATCGGTTCTTCATTGTCTCCTACTGGAGCGGAACGTGATCTGAAGAAGAAATCAAACTTTCTCGGTTTCACTGGGATTCTTCTTTCAACGAAGACCACAGTGCTGGCCACTTCTGTTGTAGTCGTTAATTCTTCTCCTGATTTCGGACTGGGACTGCCTGCTACTGGGGTAGATTTAGGATAGTCGTACGTCAGTTCTATGTTCTTTTCTGTGACGTACGATTTGGGCGGTGGTATCGCATCTCCATTAGGTTGTGGCGGCGTTGGAACAGGTTCTGGCTTTTGGCAGCAACATTGCCTTTGCATCACTCGTTTTGTGTTACACATGAATACGGAATTTTGTTGAATGAAAGTCGTCTGTATAGTTGGCGTTGATTGGACCTCTCCTAATAAATCTTCGACGTTGCCTCCAGTGTGGAAGCGTGGCGGTTGGTATGGGGCGACGACGAAACCGGGTGGTGGTGGAGAGGCAACGTGGTAAGGTGGTGACGTGACCGATTCGAAGAATCTAGGGATATCGGTGGGGGCATCGTGGACGAGTACATCTACGGTTCTTTCGTGTTTGTCCGCCTTTTTTGGAGGCGCGCGCGCATTGTTCGCGCTCATTTGGCGCTCGATGGCTATCTGCTTGGATGGGCTATTGTCCTCAGCTTCTTGACACTCATCACAAGTGCACGGGGACTCGATGCCACTCTGAAAGCAATAGTGTTATGAATTTGGAGATATTTTTAGAATGTTTTTGAAACATGCGTTGGGAAGGTGAATCATTTGACTAGCATTTGTGGTTTGTTATAGAACATTGTTTGAAAACTATGTTTTTGTTCACAAAAATCTTTTAGGTGTACGAGTACATCAAAGAAAACGCTATCTTACTCCTCACGTCACTTGAATGATTTCGTAATGTGGTCATTTATGCCTCTTACAATTTTATAACTCGGCCTTTTACTACTTTTCCAGACACGGTTAACCCTGAGTGTGGTTTGCGGCACATCCGACCATCTGGTGCTTCAGAAATATCTCGCACGTCATCCAGAAGTTTTGTCACGTATTTATTGCGTTATGGGGTGTTAGAATCACCGACAAAATTTGAAATTTGCATACGCTAATGTTGGTGGGCTTCCGAGAGACGTTAAGGATGACGTGTTGACGCTTTTAAAGCTGTCGTCTGAATTCTAAACGTAATATGAATGAACTGGATACATGGGACAAGTTTTAGAAGGATATTGCACGGTTAAATCATTTTAGTTAATTAATAGAAATCGCCATTTAACATGTGATAATAATAACAACCAAATGAAAATCATAAGTATCTATCTAAGCTACCGATTTTGCATAAAGATTATAGAATACTATCATTAACAGCTTACATGATGGATAGGTTCATAGTCTAAAAGCTATTTCAGAAGCTGAAATCAAAATTTAAACTCATAAAACGATATTTACAAGACATTATCATAACACGGCTGACGAGCCGAAAGCGTTTTGATTTATTTTCACTGCGTCCTCGTTCACGTTAAATGTTTTAAATATCACAAACATTCCACGAAACTCGATTAAAATAGTTATGTTCACAACCAGTAATAGAGTGTACCTTTTCATAAAAACTGTAAGAATGAAAACTGGAAAATCACGACACAATATCCAAAATTGCGCACGCGTTTGTGGCCCGTCACCGCGACGAACGACTCGCGACTGAATTTATTTATACACGCGTACATTAGGTGTTACAATATTTTCTAGCGCAGCCGGTATGCCCGCCCTTGACTCATATTTACCAAATTCAAGAATGCTCATCTTCCACCAAGAAGGCACAAAATCGACTGCCCAGAAATTCTATTTTTGAATTAATTCACGTAAAACGATCCATCTCACTGAGTGATCAAAAATAAACGAATTTGACTTCTGGCAAAACATTAGTCCAGTAGAATTAGCTTTTAAATCGGAAATAATTCCTACAAAAGATTTTATTGTTTTAATGGCTTCATTGGTTGCCCATTAAGACTCTCCTAAGTTTTCGACTTCGACGGAGTTGTGCTTAAGTGGTGAGGGCCCCCGAAAGGGGCATATTTTCGGTTTTCCGGTTATACCGCGTAAAGGACTTACCCTATCAAAAAGTGGTCTTCATGACGGTTGAAGGGCACTTAATCCTGCATTGAATAAGACCAAATTCATATGTTTTGGACAAACCGTTCTCGCGCTAAAGTTCGGCAAAGTAGAAAATATACGTATAATTAATGACCCTCTCCACGTCCAATGGTTTGTTACCCACAGGCTTCCAAGTCTTGAAAAGGGCCACCTCAACCAGTGTAACCCTATCAAGGCTTACGAGCTTGATGCGCCTATCCTTGTTCGTCCCAGCCGTTCCTTAACTGCGGTTGCTGCACCTCTTCCTGGCACTCACCTGAACGACTCTGTGTTACCTACTGTGGCTGCCCCTCTTCCTTGTATCCTCCTGCATGACTACGTTGCCTAGCCGTATGCCTGGTCTAAGGTTCGACGCCAAAAATCAACAACAACAAGTTCATATTAAAACGCTGAAGAGTTTTTTGTTTGTTTGTTTGAACGCGCTAATCTTAAGAATTACTAGTTTGATTGAAATCATTATTTTTGTGTTGAATAGCTCATACATTGAGGAAGGCTATAGGATATATACAATCACTCTACGACTAATAGAGGCGAAGCAGTAAAGAAAAATGTTGCAAGCACGGGAAATAGTATTTAAACTATTTTCACTCGTACGAAGTTGATTTTGTGGCGTCGAACCTTGGACCAGGCATATGGCTAAGCAATGAAATCGTACAGGAGGGTACAAGGAAGAGGGGCAGCCACATTAGGTAACACAGAGTCGTTCAGGAGAGTGCCAGGAAGAGGTGCAGCAACCGCAGTTAAGGAACGGCTGGGACGAACAAGGATAAGCGAATCAAACTCGTGAGCCTTGTTAGGGTTACACTGGTTAAGGCGACCCTTTACAAGGCTTGGAAGCATGTGGGTAACAAGCCATTGGACGTGGAGAGGGTCATTAATTATACGTATATTTTCTACTTTGCCGAACTTTAGCGCGAGAACGGTTTGTCCAAAACATATGAATTTGGTCTTATTCAATGCAAGATTAAGTGCCCTTTAACCGTCATGAAGACCACTTTTCGATAGGGTAAGTCCTTTACGCGGTATAACCGGAAAACCGAAAAAACGCCCCTTTCGGAGGCCCCCACCACTTAAGCACAACTCCTTTGAAGTCGAAAACTTAGGAGAGTCTTAATGG
Source organism: Ostrinia furnacalis (assembly GCF_004193835.3). Taxonomy (NCBI): domain Eukaryota; kingdom Metazoa; phylum Arthropoda; class Insecta; order Lepidoptera; family Crambidae; genus Ostrinia; species Ostrinia furnacalis. The sequence continues at coordinate 1,676,547 of NW_021132730.1, forward strand.
GCAACCAATGAAGCCATTAAAGCAAAAAAATCTTTTGTAGGAATTATTTCCGATTTAATCAATTTTTGTGTTTAATTCTACTGGCCTAATGCATTTCATTGAGTAGATGAAAGGGGCTTGGCGATTCGTGATGTAACTACGGGCTCTGGCGAGAAACGTTTTATTGTCTGTTTAGTTTTGTTTAATGTGTGTACGAGAGTGAGAATGAAGCATCTCAATACGCAAATTGGTACATGCTGGAATGGCCGAGGAGTAAAAATAACACTTTATTACATAAACTGAGTTGCTTTTACCTGTATTATAACTGAAATAGAAAGAGTTTAAAGCAGGAGCAATTTGAAGTGGTTTATGAGTTCATAAGCTTTTTTTTCATCTGGATGTTTGACTGATTTTGGTAAGATTTTTGTGGTGATTTCCGAACCGAAGCCGAGAGGAGAAATGTGGTAATAACTTTTGATTGGCAACTTCAAAAGACGTCTCTCAGACGAGAGGAGAGGAGACCCTCTCCTCTTACCTTTGATGCAAATCGGGCCTCAGGGAGAAATATGTGAACATCAGGCCTCCCCAACCCGTTTAGCCAGTGTTCAGCGTGGAGAGTTTAGGCCTAATTCTCTGGTAGATTAAAGACGGTCGTGTTCCTGCAGTGGATATTGAATGAACTGGTTATTGATGATACAAAGATACTTATTATCAAGTATTCATTTAACTTGCACTGCAAACCACTCATGTCATGAATGAAGCAAACAAACCTTGTCTAGGCTCGTTATTTTTGTCTTGATGAGGACTCTTACATTGTAGACTAAAAGCTTAAAAAAGGGGTTATTTAAAATAAGATTTTAAACTTTCCCGTCCCATTTCGACTTAAATACGGACGGACGCCGCGATCCGCCAGTCTGCTTGTGACCACTCCGTCACGTCAAGCCTCACACTTGTGATACCGTCAAGCCTTACTAACTATTCTAACTCATTAATAAATGTCGCGTTAAGACCCGTGTCTTTCTATTTATGTGTTATTAATTATAAATTTTTACCTTATTTACCTTATTCCCTTCCAGCTCAGCCTCCTCCGGGACCACGCTGAGGTCATGAAACGCAACACGCGTTGAGCCGTCTGCGCTCGCGCACTCGGGGCACGCGCTGCACACAGACGCGCTGTCCTGCCAAGCGATACTAGTACTTATTTACTGTGGGTTACGGTGCATTGTCAAAGTGAAAGAGATGGGTACCAAACAATATTGTGGGATACAACTCAAATGTATCAAACTATACACATTAGGTACACCAATTTGCTCGTATCGGTCGATTCTTCATAGAAGCCGAAGCCTAAACTATTGCCCGAAAAAAGTTTGTAGTCTGCGAAGACTCCTACAGTGTTAGGCGATTATCATACTGCGCCGCGCTCCGCGTGATTTCATATAAAAAATCCCGCGCGTAGACGCGTTGTCAGTGTGTTGTGCCGCGCATGTTTTCTATATAAACTGAGGTACTTGCATTCAATGATTAAATCTGTCGTCCCGCGAACCGCGGCGGAGCGCGGCGCAGTGTGATAATCGCCTTAGACTCTCGATTTCAAATTCAGTTATTCCGGGTTTGTTTCATTGCCATTTCCAGTCAGCCAGTCAGTTTGGTAAGCCCTAGTTGCCTGAAGCAAATAAATAAATAGAAATGGTTTCTGTTATCTAATCAGATCAGAAATTAGGAGAATTCAGACCGGATTGTCTAGCTAAAATGGCAATGCATAGGGCCACATAGCACCAGGAATTGACCAGGTTGCAGGTCGCTCACAACCCCAACCAGCCAATCAGGAAACCATTGGGTTTGGAAGTGACCTAGATGTTCAGCAGTTGACGTTCTGTGGCTTGATGATGATGATAATGATGTAATATAAAAGTCACGTACGTCCGAGTGTTCAGGCGAAGACCTGCGTTCCCTTAACATGCTGTCCAGGCGGTCGTACTCGTATCTCAGAGCTGATATCTCCCTCTTGAGCTGCTCGTTCTCTCGCTTCAACTTCTTGATGTCTGATTGACCTGGAACAGTCGTGGCGGAAAACTTTTTGCTTTAAACAAATACAAATTCAAACTTTTAGCACAGATACAGGACAGACTGTCCAGGCGCCTCAGAACGACGAGAGTCGACCCTAAAATGGTAATGGAAAGGTCAAAGAAGAAAGAAGATGATAACACAGATTCGACAAAGCTGTTGAGTTTCCAAATAAAATGTCGGCTTCATACGATTGTGTGGTATCAATTTTGTGGAGTTAGTAAGGACGATCTCTGAACTGAGTGTTTTGTTCCAACTCAAAACTCTTAAGATAGAACTCTGGAGTTCCCCAGGGTTTTTGTTACCTTGATCAGTGATGATAAGTCAGTCAAAGTACGGAGTACATTACGGGCAGCAGGACCGGTCCTTATGGAAATCCTTGGGGAAGGCTTTGTCCAGCAATGGACGTCATTTGGCTGAAACGATGGTGGTGAAAGTATCGTTACCTCTCTCCACCTCAGCGTTAATGTTGATCGTGCGCAGACGCAGCTCCTCGTTCTCGTAGAGCATACCCCGCGAGGACTTGCGGTCCAACCTGCGGGACAATGGCTTTTGTACCCACAGTCTATGGTTTGTTAAGTTGGACTCTGGGCGTTTGCAATCGATATATGAGTAAGAACTTGCCCCCAAGAGCAGAAGCTGGGTACGCCCATGGCTAATCTACACTATTTACACTAATATTATAAAGAGGAAAACTTTGTTTGTTTGGTTGTAATGAATAGGCTCAAAAACTACTGGACCATTTTTAAAAATTCTTTCACCATTCGAAAGCTACATTATCCACGAGTAACATAGGCTAAATTTTATTTTGGGGAAAAATAGGGTTCCGTATAATATTTGGGTTTTTCGGACATAAGGTGTAAAAAATCAACCAGAAAAGTTACTTATTTTGCGTACCAATGGTCCACTATAGGCTAATAATGTAGTCCATGCGGGCGAAGCCGCAGGCGGAAAGCTAGTCAAAAATAAAAGGTTGTGAGTTGTGACCTCATTTGTTAGGTAGGTACTAGGTATATACCTACAATCAAACCATGGAAGAAGAATGTGATATTGATATTGTGTATTACATTATCCAAAGAGCCAGTTTCTTTCCATTTTATGACCAATAAAACATCTTAGTTTATGTAGAGACTTTGGTGCAACCACATATTATGCAAGTGATATGCATTGATTGCAAACGCCCCTAGTCACATACATCTAGAAAAAATTCAACGCTGTGCCCAACGAATTTGTTAGTTCTACAAATTTTATTATATTTTACTGTTTCTATCTACTTCTACTTGCTTTATGAGTTAAGATAGGTACTTTGTAAGTTACGATTTTAACACTACAAGCAAACACGGAAATGGTTAGTCACTGGAGTAATAAATCACACTGTAGGTATGTAATGTGTTTTGTATTTGGATTAAACTAGTAATAATCTTCTTAATTCTTCTTTTTTAAAGAAGTTGTAAAGGTTATCTAAAAGTAGTGTGAAAAACAATATTCATTTTCCGTCTTTACGAGACGTAGATTTTGAAAAGAAATTCTTTAAGTATTGTCTTTTACAGATTGATACAATTATAAACTGGGAACAGTTCTTTTATCAAAAAAGTAATGTTGTTACTGTTATGGATATTGACTAATTTTCTTTGTGTAAAAACAAGCTATAAAACACGGCAACCCTGACACTAGCGCGCGTATTTACTTGCGATTGGGCTTGACGTTGACATCTTTGCGGCGCGTGCGCAACATACTCGCTCCCGTCATCCCGGACATGTTTTTTTCGCTCTGCTGCCATGCGCCGGGTTACACCTGTGGGAGAAAAAATATTTTAAATATAGCTGGTGCTAAAAATCATAATCATCATCATCATTTCAGGCATAGGACGTCCAGGTCCACTGCTGAACATAGGCCTCCCCCAATGATTTCCACAATGGCCGGTTGGCAGCGGCCTGCATCCTGCCTGCAGCCTTTATGAGGTCGTCGGTTCACCTTGTGGGTGAACGTGCTCAATATCAAGTATAAAATGTTATTTATTACAAATTTTTACTGTTAGCAACTCCTTATCCTTATGCTTGAAGCGTGTACATGTGTCTAAATAAATTGCATCGTTCATTTTATGAAAACAACAGCACTATTCTTTCCATTGGTCCTTCAAGCCGGATTAATTAGTAATCTAGGATATACAGTCCACTACAGTGTCTCTTTCAACTGATTAACGTTAAACGTAGTAAGTAAGCTGGAAAATGTAATCATAACAAATATTAAACCAAACTTTAAAACCATTTTAAAAATGACTAGGTACGTAATCTGTAAAATTCTTCTAATTAATACCTACCACCTGTCTACTAAATCGAGGCATTGATAGTTCCAATTTGCATGAGTGTTAACAGTCGTAGAACAATACACCATTATGCTGTCAGTTAATGATGCTTATTCCGATGTGCAATAGGTAGGTAAAGGACGAAGCACACTTAAATCAACCCGGAAAGGGATCGTAACCGTATCAACTCGATGCGGTCAGTATTCTTTGTATGAAACTCCACACTGCAACGCACAGCTATCCACAGCATAAACGGGGATTGTCAACGGGGAATAGTGGAATAAGCCTAACGTAAAAGTCTCGCATCGCGGTGACAGCTGCGAAAATCGACGACAGCTCGCAAAAGGCGATACGGTGATCCCTTTCCGAGTTGATAAGTCTCCTATGACCTTTATCCTCTTGAGCACCTATATCGTTAATCACTTTCAGAAGGCGTATCGTGTCGCGCAATCTATTGGAAATCGATGGAATACTTAAAATGGATAATAGGCTTGTATCGAGGTAGAGTCAAGTAGCGAATAAATTGCCGCTTCGTTAGAAATAATGGCGATCGTAACTTTAATCCAATTAGGAAAGAGCGAAAGTAAGTTTATGTAGGACAAACTTAGGTAACAAATGCAGAATTGACTCGAAAATTGTTGATTTTATGTAGGACAAGCAGAAAGTGAAGTGAGTTAAGTAAGTTAATTATTTCTTAAATCGTCATTTTGTTGACGGTATTTTTAGGTAGATATTAAAACATTCATTACTTTAAACAATGTTGAACATTTACAGTTTAAAAAAATCCCGAGATATTGCAAACAACACCGACTTTAAAACTGATTTTCTGTATTATATTAATTTGTTATAGCTACAGTAAAAATAACCTAATTTAAAGAATCAATCAAAAAAGTCTAACTTTTGAGCTGAATTTTAAAAACACTGATCTCACCTAAAAGTTCTGCGAGTAAACTTTAAAACTAAGCACTACTTATTTCTAATTCTACTCTACAGAGCTACTTCACAAACTAAACTTCTACTGGCGACTTAACGCAACTTACCGGCGCCTACCACGCGGATAATCCTAAGACGCGGCGATCTGCGACTCGTTGCTAATCAAATTTGCCAGGCGCTGACGAAGCCACGCTCTCGTATCCACTTGAATTCTAGCGGGGTTACTCCAAAAAGGTTATCCGAAGTATCGAATATCGTTATCCCTCTCACGCAAAGAGAGATGCTAGCATGAGTGACGGTGATAGATAGCCGAGACTACGTAAACAGCGTCTCGGGGTAGGCCTGCAGTTTGCTCATGCGCTGTATCGCGAATTCGCAAGTGATCTGACAGGTCATCAAGCTAAGAACTGGAGCATTTTATGTCGTCGTAATAGGCTCTATTTTGCAGTAAAAATGTGCAAGTCTGTTGTGCTGGCGACTGTTTAGATACTTGAGTATAATTAATGCGAGAAACATCGTTATAAAAAATTTAAGGCTTGAGGTTTGGGAAAATAAATAACTGCTCGTGTCTCATCATAATTTTTCACTGTCAACATTAAAGTAGGTACAGTTTCACTTCAAATAATCTTTTTTTAATGGTTTAAACGAACAATCGTAGCAAATCGTAGCGGGGGTTATGACAGAATTCGTAACGTTGACTACGAAAGTGTTACGACCCAACTACCGTTACAGACTACGAGTTTTTGTAGCATCGTAGAGTTTAATATTTTCTTATCCATAAATAAAGTCTCCAATAAATACTTAATTCACTATTTAATAACGCCACGCATTTATTTTTAATGTGTAAACATTTTAGTATAAATAAAGTAGGTAACTAGGGTTTCAAAGTTATTTTCTTCATTGCTGTAGCCATAAAACCAATCTCCAGTATTAATAACCAAACTTTAATATCTATACTTACTAGGGTAAGTAATAAAGGCGAACTTAATGCCATAGACCATCCTCTGCCAGTTAACTGAAATATGATTTGTAGGTCGTACGTAAATTCTAATTATCAAAGTATTGATAAATCATTTACACAAATGGGGCAGGTAACTTATTATGTCATCTTTCTTACAACAACTTATTTAACTGCTATATTTAAACATCGCACGTCATTCTTGTAAAGTATTACCAAGTATTACGCAGAAGGATGGTAGAGCTATTTGCGTTGTGTACTTCTAGCCTTAAGGACAACTATTATCCTATAATGCAATAAAGAGGTTTAGGGTAACCAGGCTTACTCAGGATTTTGTAAGTTACTCCCAGGTCTTGTTGCATGAAAGGAGTGAAGAATGGTTAGGTTTAACATTGTCTGTTTTTGAGAGGAATTACCTTCGTTTCCATTTTTATACAACTAATACTAAAAATAATATTGGTGTAACAACTTGAAAGTTATAGAAAATCAATTACTAACTTTTAGATTGTTACGACCATGTAGTAGTGAGACTTAAATGAACATAGACGAAGTTACGTGAAGAAGCTACTTAATCTAAATAACAGTTTCAATTCTGTGGAAAGTCCTGTTCGTTAATTTTAATATTTTATGTCTACAATAAATTCACAGTAGGCTATAAGGATTCGCACGTAGGTGCTTAACACCTCTTAGGTACTCTTATTTCTGTACCTATTCAGAACAATAAAGTATAAAATCAATGATGGTCACCCTACCCTAAGTGCATCAAGGGTGGATGTCAAAGTGCAAGGTGGCGCTTGCCCCAGTCCTTCTGCGAACATTATCGACGCGGTGGATCTATATTTTACGCTGTTTATACAACGGCACATCGAGTTACACGTTGTGGTATTTCATCTACTTGTAAAAGGTGCTGTTTTACAACAAAAAAGTATAGAGTGTACTTGAACTTTCTGGTTTAGTGTTTGTGTTGTGAGTCAGTGTTATCATCCGTGATAAAAAAGTTTTTAAGCCATCTAGCTGTGTGGTTCTGTTTGAAAAGTATTTTAAATTATTTTCTTTGGTAAAAAGAATCGGAAACTCTCTCGAAAAGTTCTTGTTTGGTAACCATGGATCAGAAAACTCCACTTACTGAACCGACGGTCTTAGTGAAAGTCATAGGAAGCACCTGGGTGTGGGAAACAGGACTAGTAATTGTGGAAATTCCTGGAGGAAGCCTTTATCCAGCAGTGAACGCCCTTGACGATATTTTTCTTTGGTCAAAATATTCTAGTAGGCTTGTGTTTTTTTCCAAGTCTACTAGTTTTTCAAAACGCCATTATCTCCTTAACATCCAGTGCTAACCTCATTGCATCAGTAAATGCGATAGCAGCTCTAAAACTGCAAGTTTACGCCCTATAAACTGATGAAACGCATAAAACATACGTGTTTAGGGTGGCCATATTCGTCTCACATTATTGGGAAAATGCGTACCTACCTACATACATAGTGTCAGTGTATTCTGTTCACTGCTTGACGTTAAAAGAGCGAATTTTTTTTAACTAGCTCCTTATTTTTTTATTCGCCCTTTTACAGGGCGCTTGTATACTTCCCAGATAATAATTAGCTTGCCATGCCACTACTTCGGGACAACAAACGGGCTGTTGCTGAGAAGAAGTGGCGAAACAAGTCCTATAAACATCTTAAAGACCTTTTGTCTGTGTTTGACTTCAAATTCAGTAATAAAATTAATAATTCTCATATTTTGTGACGTTTATTTCTTAGCAGTGAGGCTGTAAGTTGAAAGTTGTCTCCTCCTCTAGTATGATTCTGGTTACCCTATTCCCTATAGATTCGTTGGATGACTATCAAGCCCCGTTCCCCAGCCCATAAAACAGCTATGAAACACATAGTTTCAGGCTGAAAAGTGGATTAGTAGAGATGAAATGATGATATCCGGAACAAAACTAAGATTAATAACATTCATTACAATGTAATAAGTAGGTAGTGACTAGTGACCCAAGGTCTTTTCTTTTTATGAAGAAAAGACCTTATGTTATCACAATCTACATCGTTCCTGAAAAACGCGCGAATGACTGACACGTCCTCCCTGAAAAAAATTTTCGTTAAATTCTCCATTTAGGTTACTAGGTATTATGTTAATAAATCATGTAGAGAGTCTTGAGAAGGTTATCATTCATTGTTTTTTATCTTCTTCTTCTTCTTCCTCTGTCCCTCACTGATGAAGATCGCGCGCGACCACATTAGTGTTCCTCTACAGACTGCGTCTGCGGTCATAAGCTGTGTGGACCTCACGATGCAAACTTTTCATTTGTTTTTATAGAGTGCCTGAATTATAATTGTCACTTTCACTTAGTTTACGCGTTTCAAGGTTTTTCCAGTTTCCGTCAAATTGGTTTAATCTCTATCATAGTTTTTCAAACAGAACCACTCTAGAATTAGTGAATAAAGTGATGACATTCCTGGAACCATGCTGATCACCGGAGCCCTACTCCTGACCAGACACAGCTTACTGCATCGGGTAAGTATCTTTTCACAAGTCTTTATACTGAGATAAAACAAAGTCGCACCCGCTGGTCTGTGCGCTTAGATCTTTTAAACTACGCAACGGATTTTAATGCAGTTTTCAGCTATAGAGATTCAAGAGCAAGGTTTATAGGCATAACATAATAATTAATAGATCAAGTTTAATTTATACATATCAAAGTAAACACTCATCATCATCATCATCATTTCAGCCACAGGACGTCCACTGCTGAACATAGGCCTCCCCCAATGCTTTCCATGTTGATCGATTGGTAGCGGCCTGCGTCTAGCGCTTCCCTGCTACCTTAGGCAGCAGGCAGGGAGATGTTATATCTCCGAAACTGTTCACCGCTGCATTGGAAGACGCTTTCAAACTCCTGGAATGGAAAGGATTCGGCATAAACATTAATGGCGAGTACATCACTCACCTTCGGTTTGCCGACGATATTGTGGTCATGGCAAAGTAAACACTATTTTATCATAATGTGGTTATAATCGGTACTATCGCGAAACACGCGAACTATTTCATAAAGCCTTCTTAATTTTAAATTTTTTTTAGCAAGTTTGTCTTGAGTTTGTCTATGGTATGAAATTAAAAAAGTATTGACTGACAGAAATCAAGGCTTGTGTGTGAGAAAAAATCCCAGGACCATCGGCGAAAAAAAGCAAGTTCAACTAATATGCAAGCGGTGAGTTTCTTTGAATCTTTTAGAATGTGTGTTACGAAATGAATACTTATGTCGGTTACATTCAGATAAGAATCACGCCCGTATTCACAATCATTACTATGAGGTCTCACAGTGCGCGTGGATGCACAGGGTGACACACGAACCAATCACAGAGCTCTATTTAGAGCTCTATTCAACGCTGTGCGTTCTATTTGCTGCTTTACTTTAGCAAGCATCGTTTTTGAATACGGGCGTTAAATAGACCAGTTGAGGGTTAGAGGTGGCTGTTAGGGGTGGTGAAGGCCACTGGTGGGGTTTTATTTTACACGTCTTGAAAAGGTATAATAATAATAATAAATACTCTTTATTGCACAGAAAAGAACAGAACAGAAAAAAAAGATACTGACAGGTACAACTAGGTACCTACATATATCAGAGAGGTAGAGGTTTCTTTACATTCATCAATAGTTTAGCTACATCAGATGATGTGCTACGATGCACAATGCATTTTTCTTACTGTATGTGTGGGAAAGTTCATTTAATTAAATTATCCACAACGCCCTGCATCTCACCTGATGGAAATTTATTTAAAGTTCCTAACCATCCTTTTTGACTAGACCGAAATCGAATGCCATACCGAATACGATTAAGCAATTGATAGAAGCACACCAATGCGCCATTGGGTCTTCCTTTTGGACAATCAATTGAATGCGAAAATCTAAGCCTACTCGATTATAGATACGGAAAAACGTATTTTTACATTGCAGAGACTATCTTAAACTTGAGAAATACAAATATGTTATTATTTTAATTACTAAAATAAACAGTTTTTAATTAACGTTCACACAAAACGTTCCAAACAGCGCTAAACTCTAAACAGTGTTTGTATTATCCGCTTTGTTCCGCGTTCTAAAGCCGATCCGTCGAGCGTTAAGTCAACTGTGTACTGGCACAATCGCTCATGCCATCCATTTGTTGCCGCAGCCGCCCGCCATCGATGCAGCCACGCCCCAAATATCTATCGCTCACCGATAACTTCGCTACACATCTAAATCTCTGACCTACTACACTCAAAAACGCATCAACAAACTCTTCAATGGTCAACAAATCGAACCGTTAGCGGATTACACGCGCGGAGAGGGGAGCGGGGCGATGAGCGAAGAGGACGGCGATATATAGCAGCGAGAGCGAGCGCGGGAGCGAAGAGGGGCGGCAGTTGCCGAGCGACGCTCGCTCGACCCGCTTGTCGCTCGCGCTCGCAATGAAAACCAAAGTGAAGGGCATGCGCTCCAAAAATATGGACAAGTTAATAGCCGCTGTCCAAGCCAGAGAATGTTTGTGGGACAAAAGCTACAGAGGACACAGGAATAGGTTCAAACTGGAGCGGTATTGGAACGAGGTGGCGGCAGAAGTGGGCACGACGAGTGAGTTTTGTTTTTGTTTGCGGCCATATTGTTGGCGGGCTGTGCGCATGTACTAGCGATTCCGCTTCCTCACGTTGAACTCGATAATCGCGTTGTTTGTCTGAGACGCGGTCGAGATGTAGCGTTAACGATACGCTGTTTTGACAACGGTGTGACAGCGATTTTATCGACTGACGCCGATTGTTTACTCTACAACTAAAATAGTTTTCATTCCGTAACGAGTTATGTAAACTGGTTTTGCGGTTCGATGCAAAGGAGAGAGGAAACGTAGATAACAAATTAGCATTTTGATAAAAAGGAAAATCCCAATCTTTTACGTCTAGACGACTTTTCTTATTGGAAGTTACACTCTGAGAATTTTTAAATTAATTATACTTTTGAAGACTTTTAATGGAAGTTACTGAGAGTTTTAATGCTACTTTTGAATTACGAATCTGGTATTTTTATCATCAATCTCAACTTTCAGGTCTAAACTGCCGAAAGCGATGGAAGAATTTGAAGGACCAATGTCGGAAAGAGATGAAAAAGAACCCAAACGAGTCAGAATGGCCGCATTTCCAGAAGCTCAAGTTTATCCACAACCAGTTCTTAATGGAGGATGAGGAAGGTGATGAGGATACCACAGACGAAGTCTTTAACGCTTTGGACGATTCGATAAAGACTCCAAAACTTGGGTATACTATGAGAAAGAAGTTGCTGATGAATAAACGGCGGACGATTGAGGTGGATTCGAACAAGCTGATTGAGCTGGTGAAGGTTAGGGAGATCATCTGGAATAGGCAATTGAAGGGCCACCATAACTGGTACAAACTGGATGAGAGCTGGAAGGAAATTGCGCAGGAATTGTCAGTTACGCGTAAGTATATTTCTACTAAGTTACTACTTTCCGTAAATCTATTTTTGAGAGTAATTGCCCAGTTTTTTTTAAAATAAATTGGATTGTTTCCACAAAGTTTATTTAGCATTGAACTTATCTTTAATATTGGACAATGTCTGAAGGAAATAAAACACGTGTTTAGTCAAAACTTTTGTATTGTTTAGTTTAATGCTTGCTATGTGGCAGTCTCTAAACATAAATCCCTATAATAATAATAATAATAATAAATGATTCTTTATTCAAGTAACCATGACTCAGTTTGTTAGTAACAATTGCACTTAAAAACTATGTTAGTTGAAACAAGATGTAAAATAAATTGAATTTAGATTTAGATTTAGAATTGAAATAAGTATCATAATAAATTATACTCATTTCAATTCCAAACCCACAATTAAGTGTGAGGTTATGCATACATGAGTCATCCCCGCTTCACTCCATAGGCTGTGTCACAGCAATGCCTCACGTACACACAATCCAACCTGCTCGCAATCATGGTCAGGATGCTGTTGCCACTACTCCGGACCCTGCGCACCAGGGATGCACATTTTTTGCGCATTGTGGTAAAAAAGCAGTTGACCCGTGCCTCTGCAAACATCCCTGACGCACTGCAGAAGCGGGGCAGTCCCAACAGCACCCTGAATGCATTATTGTACTGCACCCTTAGGGCATTGTAGGTTTTTTGAGTGTATCTAACCCACAGGCTACACGTGTAGAAGGAGGTACAATATGCTCTAAAAAGAGCAATCTTGACATCCGCTGTACAGCGCGCAAACCTGCGAGCCAGCATGTTCGCTCTCACCGACAATGCCCGCCGTTCTCTTTCTATATCCTCATCATCCTTGAGGCCAGGGGTCAATACGTGACCAAGATATTTAAATTTATGCACTCTCTTCAGTTCAGAGTTATTAAGGAAGATTATTTCCCTATCAATATTAAACCTACATTAATGCGAAAGTAACTCTGTTTGTCTTTCACGCCTAAACCACTGAACCGAATTTGATGAAAGTTTGAGTCCTGCGAAAGGACATAGGATAGCTTTTATTCCAGTTTTAGAAACTAGTTTTAGGAACAAAGTTTTACAAACTAGACAAAATTTCACGGCGGCGAAGGCGCGGATAAAAGCTGGTTTAATATGTACAGAGTAACCTTGAAGATTTGTAATGGGATAAAATAATTAACAAAGACCTAAGTTCAAAATACACCTCCCTCATTCCAGGTGACGAAGCCCGCCTCAAATGGAAATACATCCGAGACCAAGCGCGAAAGGAGGTCAGGAAACAGGACTCCGAGTGGGAGTACCTTCCCAAGCTCCAGTTCCTTACCAACCAGTTCAACGATTACGAAGGCAACGAAGCCCAGGACGACGGGTATCCTGAACCTGACTTCGATGCTGACCAGGGCAGTAGCTACTACAATATTGAGCCACCAATACCTGAACCGGAACCCCCTGAACCGCTCCCTGAGCCAGCTAGAGATGAAGAATTCGACGAATTTGATACAAAACCGATCATCTTAGAGACTGACTTTTATGATGATGATGATGAGGCCCAAAGAAGTGCTGATGTGCCTGAAGCCAGTGATAATGCGAGCAAAGATGAGGATGTAGGGTTCTTCAGCAGTCTATTGCCACACGTCAAGAAGTTGGGTCCAGCTAAAAAGCTTATGTTGAGGATGAAAATTCAGGAACTAGTGTACAACACTGTGTACAGTGAGACGTAGATTTAACCCTTTGGTGGTGTTGAATTTTGGCCACCATTTTGGAAATTAGGTATTGAGATGCAAAAAGGTTCAAAACGAATGAAAGTCTTAAGCTGGTTTTTTAATAACAGAGGAAGTTGATATCACAATTTTATTACATTTTAAGTTTTACTTTGCTTTATTTTAAAATTTTAAAACATCACATGTATGCTTTATGGCGATCAAGTCACGCAATTCTAAGACTGGATAAAATTATTGACTGATTTATTAAAATTGTTTTAAAGCCGCGTTTTTATATATTAAATTGTATATTTTGATTTTAACTTAATAACAAACACTCAAGTTGTGCATTTTATTCAATAATTAAGTTTGTAAGCATCACAAAAGTATTAAAAGATATTATATTCAGGATTTGTTGTAATTTTTAGCCTATTAGTATATTTTAATCCTAGCTGTTATTTATTAGTTTATGTTACTCTGCTATCACATTTTAATGAAGGTTAGGTTAGGTTAGACTCATAGATAGTCAATAGGCGTTGATTTGAAATTGTAAATGATTAGTCTGTGGATAGGCGAACAAGTCCTATCCACATTAGTTCCATTGTCTAGTTCCATCATGGAACTACTGCACATTTTTTTTGCACTAGGAACAACTACAAGTGACGTCAAAGATGTTGTTGACAGATAAAAATTACTTATTTCATGTCAATTGATTTGTGATGTAGGTACCTAATGTACTTGTAAACTGCCTCAGTAGGCCTGGTTAGTGTTTTGAATAACTAATCAGATTTCATTACATATTTCCAGTTCTATTCTCCGCTCCGCAACCACTGCCAAATTGTATAGAAAAAAATTCATCCGCCGTCACATCTCCGCTCAGCTCTGCTCCTCCATGGTGGAAATCAGCAGGGTGTCGATTAGCTTGAAAAATGTGCGTTGTTTATTGCATTTTTTTAATCAAAGCATACAGCAAGCGTCACATGAGAGAAATTGAGTTTTCTTCTGGCATTGTACAAAGTAATCACTTGGTAATTGTCTGTACTCGCGTTAAGAATTTTAACATTTTAACAAATTCTAGATGGATTTTAAAATATCGCATTTTATTTTTTGACAATCCGGGCTTGCACGGTTTATAGAATTTGGCACTACGATTATTTTGTTATCGCTAATTTATTGTTGTCTTCTACTACAGCTACAGTCCGTAAAGGACAAGTCAAGTTTGATGTGCGCTCATTTCGAAAGTAGCCTTACAAATTGATCAGAAAGCAATGTAAAAATAAATCCAATGCCTTTCAATAAATATTTACGCGTCGATTGAGTGAATCAGACACGTTAAAATTAAATATCCTGCTTTCGATATACCTAAATACTGTTGTGAGTATAGAAATGAGGGCAATCGTTTTTATACTTAACAGTTGGCACTACTAGCGAGTGACAGGACCTTACCCTACAGTGGCGCCAACTTGTGAGCACTAAAGCTCCCCTTAAAGGCTGTTTTACATGTGTTATGTAGGTAACTTAATTTTAAGTGATCAAATTGCATCGTAACTAAATTTTAGTCTATGTCCAAACGTCACTTGTTTTGCTTGTCAAAATATGTCAAGTGACAAGCCGCGCCCACCATCTTACCCGAATAATTAAGTTAAAATTTAGTTACCTACTTAAATACTTGATACGTGTAAATAATCCTTTACTATATTTGACCAGTGATAAAATTAAATAATGTCATCACAAGCTATGTAAACCGTAAACCTTTATCTTTAAGTATTTAAAGATAAAGGTTTAATAAAATGATAAACCTTTATCTTTAAGTATTTAAAGATAAAGGTTTAATTTTATCACTGGTATATAAGTAAATAATTCAATGGTATAATATTGAGAGGTCAATGACAATATTCACCTGTTCCATTTAAGGGTTAAGTTAAGACCCAAATGAATAAAAAATGTTCAAGTTATTTATGGTGTTTTTATGATTTTTTATATCTATCCCTTATCCTTTTTAAGACAGTATAAAGCTACATTTTTGAAATTTTTTGTAAGGTTTATTTATACCGATATGTCTAATGAATAAGGCCAAGAAACGAAAATATTGGCCGTCTGGCCTAGCGTTCAGGATTAATTCCATTGGGAGCAAATTTAGTTAAGTGTAAAAAGGCGCAATACAGTCAGTAAAAATCTTCTAATGATCGAAACACTTCGAAGTCGAACCTTCATTCAAACTCCTCCTATGTAAGTTCTTCTGAATAATTTCGTTGCGGGTCCAATGACAGTTTAACTTTCCCCCGGGACAAACTTGACCTTCATTAGTTGGGTTTTTATTGGCGGTCAAGCTGTAGATCCTGGCTACACAGGAGTTGCAGCGGTGGGAACGAGAGGTGGGAATAGTCCCGTAGTAGAGTTCTTTTTGTAAAGCAAAATCATGATCTCTTATTTCAACCACTTTCAACTAACCACTTTACCACAGAAGACACAATGGTTGAGGGAAGCACGGGGTGCGGGGAGTTTGATCCGAGCAATCCGAGCGTCATTATTGTAGTGTGCGTGTGCACTCACGGAAAATTTAGCGTGTACCGATAACACTCAAACATTAGCGGAAGAATGGTGGGGCGCGTCTCCGAGGATGAAACGATCTACATACTACTAATACAGATTTTCCCCATTCAACTTACTCATTGAGCTTCACAGAAGCAGTATTATGAACTAATCGCGAGTGCGCCAGTGTATTTTGAGACCGCCCTGTAAACAATAACACTGGGCGGGCGGCTCAAGTCAAAACAGTCAATAATGATGTAATAAGCCAAAAACGTCTGTATTCAGGTCGGCTTGTTGAACCAGTTGTTTGGGATAAAGATGCGTAATGTTACAAGATGAAAGAAAGATATAGATTTCTAGCGACAAGACAGCCTAAATTGTTCCGTTTCAGTTTTTGTATTATTTTTTTAGTCACATTTATGTGGTAAGTAGACATTATAGTATCTTATTGGCCTCTCTTTGTTGGAATAGGTAAAAATAATAAGGAATTAACTTTTTAAAAAAATAAAACCGACTTCAAATGCGTGAACACAAAAAAAACTAAAAATTGAAAATATTGCGTATAAAATAGTTCATCCCCAATTTTCCACCCTTGGGGGTGAAATATTTTCTTCAAATTCGCATGAAACCACCCTTTTGATAATACCTATTCAACAAAAAAATAATCGTTCAAATTGATTTATAATCGGCGGAGATATTGCGTATAAAAAAGTTCATCCCCAATTTTCCACCCTTGGGGGTTGTTTTTTCTATTATTAAATTTAAATGGGACCACCCTTGAGGTATTACCTATACGCAGAAAAAAGATTTGTTCAAATCGGTTCATAATTGGCGGAGTTATCGCGTAACAAACATTGAAAAAAAAAAAAAAAAACATACGGGTCGAATTGAGAACCTCCTCCTTTTTTGAAGTCGGTTGAAAAGTAAAATATCAGGTGGACCGACGACATCGTAAAGGTAGCAGGGAAGCGCTGGACGCAGGCCGCTACCAATCGATCAACGTGGAAAGCATTGGGGGAGGCCTATGTTCAGCAGTGGAAGTCCTATGGCTGAAATGATGATGATGATGATGAAAATGTCATAGCGGTACCTGCTGTTTTCTTACTGTACCTATGATGATGTTGCATATCTACAGTTTTTTGTATCCCAGAGATAAAAGAGTGGATCTCTCTCGACTACGAGGTTTGGGATTTAATATATCCCTGTAATTCATTCATTCGCTTTGTGTATCAGGGTCAGAATTATTATCATCATCATCTTATAGCAGTCCACTGCAAGACATAAGTTTCCCCTAAATCGAATACGCTCCATTTTAATACCCCGTTTTTTTGTCGCATCTACCTGTGGCTTCTGCCAGTCACGGTTGGGGCCAGAAGAGACTATTATTATTATTAAAAAGAACATAACTTTTAAGAGATATGAAGCTGAACACACTGCTTTAAAAAAAAACTGTCTATCAGACCACACACGAATGGCATTGGAGCTCCCATTGTTTACGTTAATGTTAATAGCAAAAGAGTTTGAAAGTAAACAAAGACTGTTCAAATAAATCCAATGTTTTAGAATCGCCGCAAAATGCTTTACAGCGGTCCCGCGTAACACCGGATACACACTTCAGGCGTTTTATGAAGCGCTTTAACAGCTATTGTAAACGTTTTGAAGTTTTAGCGGTCGGTCCGCTTACAGATAAAACGGATAAAAATGCTGTTTTCTTCTACATTTTAAATGAACTTTCTTACGTGAAATCTTGACCTTTTCTTTGACAACGTTTTCCATAGTAAAAATCATCATTGATTTTGGCAAATATCAGTCGTTAAGCCTCTCCTTATTAGCGCGATATTTCGCTTTTTTTCAACCATTGCCAAGTGCTGAATGGCAGCGGTACTATCGGTCACAGTTCCAGCTACCCTTCCGTTTTTTTCTCGCTCTCATCAAATGGCGATTCTTTGCAATAGAACGAGGCGACATGACCGGAAATAAGTAGCTGGAACTGTGGCCGCCATTATTTTGACCAAGGTGTAGTTTGTTATGGTATGACTTGTAGAGTTAGAAGCTTGGCTCTACATTTGTGATAACTTTTTTTTTAATTATAAGTACGATTTCGCCTTGTCAACATTTGACATGAAAATGCTTTTGGTGAGATTGTTCACTGTTGTGTTTTTGAGAATGTAGCTTCAATTTAGATTAAAAAATACTTCCAAAGTCACCTACTAAGATTTCAAACATCAATAAAATAGATCTTACGGATTCATTATGCAAACCTATTTCAAATGCCTCTGCCACATTAAATCAAGCAATTTTACTCTCCATAACATTGATTTAAGGGAAACAATTACAATTTACAAATGATAAGTGTTCCTAGTTCACTACATTCCAGGAACTATTGTAAATCGGTTAACGCAAACACGCGAAAATGTGCGTAGGCGCACGCCACACGTTCAGCACAGGAAGTTTTACTTACCACGATAAATTGGTGCGATCGATCTTGATGGAAATCCGAAATAACTATCGACAAAAGCTCTCGGGAAAATTAGAATCGATTATGTAGATTTTACAAAATAGTGTAAGCTTTAATATAAGCTTTAATATAATTGATGGTAAGCCTGCTAGCTTACCATTACCTTAAGTCATGTTCCGGCAATGGGTGGTGAGTTCCTCTGTAGTTCAGGATTCCAGGTGAAGCTCGATACCACCTTCGGCCCGATCATCATTTTCCATTAATTGAGCAGGCCAAGTGTTTCTTCGTTTTGGACTTTGTGGATAAAAAAAACATTTCGAAACCACAGGAGAAACTTTAACTTGTTTTAAAGAAAAGAATTTAACCATAACCCACTTCGATTTAGTACAATTTTACCATCTTGGCTTTCCATAAAAATTAATTCAAAATTCAACAGGGAATCAAATCCACAACACAAATGCAGTCAAGGCTCCATCAATCCCCTACCCCCTAAACCTATCAACAAATGAGTGCAATTCTCAGAATTCGATTCCCGCCCGAGCCATTATGCGGTTTCGCTAACGATCGATGCATTTATATATTTATTCAAAGGTCGTTCACCTTGGTCCATACATAGACGCGCATTACATGTGGCACTGACTCGCGCATTTGTTAATGTAATTTGGAGGACTGGTGATGCTGACGGGAGTGTTGTAGGAATTATTTTAACGCTATAGTGTATCGCGGTGGAGCATTATGCACCGCCAGTTAATTCAGGTAGGTATTTTGAGCTGTTAAAAGGCTGTAGAAAGAGTTATTATGGTAACAGATACTCGCTTTTGTCACCATAAGTCATGTAAGTGAAAGAATGTTAGTTTTTTTTTGCACATATTACTAAATACGCCCGTTGCGTCTTTCCGTTCTATACATGGCCAGAACGCACCCATAGGAAACTGCTCGTGTATATTTCGGAGTTTGTAAATCTGTGACTCCAAACTATACACGAATTTTGCGTACTGATCGTGTATAGTTTGGAGGAGCTTAGTAAAAAAAGTCATCTCCAAACTATACTCGATTAGTTTCTACTACACCACTTACACTTGACTAGAGTGTGTTTAGTTGATATTGATTTAGTAAAATTCAGTAAAATATGGAACTATATTTAAAATTACATTTATTTGATATTATTACATAAAATATTATTATTTTACTGAATCTATAATAAATCTAGATTTTTAAAACTATTGTAAGTGGTTTTTGAAATTAAATTGATTAGGTAGATTTCAAATTAAATAACAATTTAATTAATATGAGAGAGAGTGAGAGAAGAAAGTTCAACGCGCATTAAATACAATATTATGCGAGACTTTAAATGCTAGGTTTGTATTGTCGGCCGTTTGGTGTAGTGGTTCGAAGTGGTAGCGGGTTCGATTCCCGCACAGTACAAACATTTGTGTGCATGAACATATTTGTTTGTATTGGACTGGGTGTTTTCTATGTATAATAAGTATGTATTTACAAAAAAAAGTATTTAATTATGTTTATATCCGTTGTCTAGTACCCATAGTACAAGCTTTGCTTAGTTTGGGACTAGAAGCGCAGTGTAAAATGTCTAAGGATATTTATTTATTATTTATTTTATTTATTAACTTTTATCTCAAGAACAAAATCATTTTGACATATTTCCATACCTACAATTGGTGAAATATCAGCCCCAAAACAAATATCTTTTCTATGGCAGAATAAGAAACACCAAAAAATCCTTTATCAAAACAATGACACGTGTCGTAAGATGATTCAATGTTTAAAGTAGACACGCAGATATGAATTAATCTATCTATATAAATAAAAATGAATTGATGTTCGTTAGTCTGATTAAAACTCGAGAACGGCTGGGCCGATTGAGCTGATTTTGGTTTTAAAATGTTTGTCGTAGTCCAGGGTAGGTCTAAACGGTGAGCAAATACGCGCGCGATATTGTTTTTCTGTAACAGACAAAATTCCACGCGAGCGAAGCCGCGGGCGGAAAGCTAGTATGTAATAGAAAGAGAGGTCAATAAGTCAAAATGACTAGCATGCAACTACTCGCGTATAAATTGTAATCACGCACTTATTACAATACATACATGATTAGTCCGTATGCGTACTGGCGATGTATATTTTGGAGGAAGATAATTGACCTAAGTCACTACAAAGTATACGCGAGCAGTACGCAGCGTATGCGTACTGGTCGTGTATAGTTTGGAGGAGCTTAGTAGAAAAAGTCATATCCAAACTATACTCGATTAGTTTCACACCCTTGCGTTCTGGCTATGTATAGAATGGAAAGACGCAGTCCCGTTAACCCCTCTTACTAAGCTAAATACTGGTATTACGAATGGGTTCACCACAATAGTCGAGCGGCGGGGTTCGAACCAGTGTTCCTCGGATGTCGAATAAAATATTGTTATTTTTCCTGCCAAATGTATACGTTAGTATATCTTTATCTTTTATTTATCTCTTACATTTCCCACCTCCGCATGATCTGCAGTACTGCAGTTAGCGATGCAACTGCATTAAAATACTATACAATTCCATCTGTTATTATAAATCGGTTCCCAGATCGTTACACTTCATTGACTACTGATTGTTTTACGTTCTTTGGCGGTGTTTCAACCAGAAGTGAGATAATTATGGGGAATTTTGAGAATTCGCACTTTATTCAATGTGTTTTGTATCACTTTAGAAATCATCCGTGCGGTACAGGAGCACATTAATCCTTTTGGATACGAGACTATTTCCATCTCACGTTCTGTCTGTGAGATGTTGTAAAAAGCAACTAAGTACCATCGTTCGTTCGTTCGTTCGTTTCAGCCAAATGACGTCCACTGCTGGACAAAGGCCTCCTCCAAGGTTTTCCACAATGCACGGTCCTGCGCTGCCCGCATCCAGGCTCTTCCCGCGACCTTTACGAGATCGTCGGTCCACCTAGTAGGAGGCCTGCCCACGCTACGTCTTCCAGCCCGTGGTCGCCACTCGAGAACTTTTCTGCCCCAACGGCCATCGTCTCTACGAGCTATGTGCCCCGCCCACTGCCACTTGGTTTTAGCAATTCTGCGAGCTATGTCGGTCACTTTGGTTCTCCTGGACTGGAGCGGATTTGGCATAAATATCAACGGTGAGTACATCACCCACCTTCGATTCGCGGACGATATCGTAGTCTGACTACGCCATGCCATGACTACGGTAGTCATGGCTGAAACCTTGGAAGATCTAGGCACAATGCTCGATGGCCTCAGTAGAGCCTCTCAACAAGTGGGTCTCAAAATGAACATGGACAAGACAAAAATCATGTCTAATGTCCGTGTCGCACCCACTCCTTTGAAGGTTGGAGATTCTACACTCGAAGTTGTTGACAAGTACCATCATAGTTATTTAATTTTTAGCGTTAAGAGTCGCATCTCAAACTAATTTGAAAATTATAAATAACTTGAAAATCAGTCGCAGTCGCCCGGCAAGCGGAAGGTCGTGGGTTCAATTCCCGCCTTAGGCAGTTCGATTTTTTCAAGTTATTTATAATTTTCAAATAAGTACCATCTATATAATAAGTAAATCTAAAAAAGCTCCCGGATATGATCTAATCACAAAGGAAATACTGCTGAAACTTCCCAAAAAGGCCATTGTATTTTTAACCACACTGTACAATGGTATACTCAGGGTCCAGTACTTTCCGGCCATGTGGAAGATATCCCAAATAATACTGATTCACAAAGCTGGAAAACCTCCCACAGATGTTGGTTCATATAGACCGATTAGCCTATTGCCAATTCTTTCGAAGATCTGCGAGAAGATCATTCTCCACAGAATTCTTCCCCTGCTGGATGAACGCAAAGTAATCCCCAATCACCAATTTGGATTCAGACAGCGGCACTCAACCATAGAGCAGGTACACCGCGTAACAGACAAAATCAGAGGAGCTCTAGAAAGGAAAGAGTACTGTTCCGCAGCCTTTTTGGACATCCAACAGGCTTTTGACAAAGTGTGGCACAAAGGCCTTCTTAGCAAAATAAAAAATGGTCTCCCTCACAGCTACTACGAAGTTCTTCACTCCTACCTAACAGAGAGATTGTTCCAGGTTAAAGAATCGGGAGAAACATCTGACTTCCATGACATCAAAGCAGGTGTCCCGCAAGGGTCTGTGCTAGGTCCAGTACTGTATACGCTATTCACTGCGGATCTACCGGATGTGGAGGGGGTTACCATAGCTACATACGCAGATGATACTGCGATAATCGCCTGCAATAAAGATCAAACGGCTGCATCACAGGACTTACAGAGGGGACTGAATGAGATCAAC
This sequence comes from Ostrinia furnacalis, assembly GCF_004193835.3. Lineage (NCBI taxonomy): Eukaryota > Metazoa > Arthropoda > Insecta > Lepidoptera > Crambidae > Ostrinia > Ostrinia furnacalis. The sequence goes on from NW_021132730.1 coordinate 1,699,278, forward strand.
ACCTGGCTAAACAAATGGCAAATAAAGGCAAGTGCAGCTAAATCCATGCACATAACATTCACCCTCAAAAGAGGGGATTGTCCACCGGTTCATCTTGGGGATAATACTCTGCCTCACACCGACCGAGTAAGATATCTCGGTATGCACCTCGATCGCAGATTGACATGGAAATACCATATTAAGGCAAAGAGAGAAGAACTCAATATTAAATACAAGTCGCTGCTCTGGCTTCTCGTACGCAACAGTAAACTCTCCACAGACAACAAGTTGCTAATCTACAAATCCATACTGAAACCCATCTGGATGTACGGAATACAGCTGTGGGGTAGTGCATGCAACTCAAACCTCTCCATGATACAGAGGCTTCAGAATATAATTCTGCGTACCATATCATGTGCCCCATGGTTAGTTACAAACACCGAGATCCACGAGGCCCTGCAGATGAACACAGTGTTGGAGGAAATACGATCCACTGCAGAAAGCTACCAAGAACGGCTGGCCCTGCACCCCAATGAGCTGGCTTCGGAACTGCTCCCAAAAAGCTATGGCAAACGCCTCAAGAGGCATGACATCCTGAGTCTGCACTGGAGAATGTAGAAATACATAAAGAAGTAGTCTTCTCAGTGGAGAAGACACTTATCATGCAAAGGACACTACAACTCATCCGCTCATAGTCGGGAGACTGATTGCAGATGAAGCACAGAAGAAAAAAAAAATTACTTAGCATCACATATAGGCTCCTTAATTACGGTGGATTATTAATAAATCAAAGTAATATTTTTTTCCTTGCTAATTAATAACCGTGTAACATAAAAACATAAACAGAATTTCTGAAAGACATAAAATAACAATTTTGACAAGGGTTAAACTTACAAAAATAATAAACAGTGGCCTAGAACACTAAAGACAAATTATCTCTACAGGCATGTGTCATCTTTCTTTGAGAGCTTTGATAGGCAAAATATACACCATTCAGAATCGGAATCGGCAGCAATGGTACCTTCTAAGACATCTAAACTCAAAAGAAGGATCGTCTACAAGTAAAACCTTACTTCTGGAATGTTACTTAGATATAGTTGGCTAATAATATATCTGATGTACTCAGATACTTTCTACCATTATGTATTCTTAAACTAAAACAATTTACAACATATTATGATGATATACTATAAAAAAATTATAGTTGACAAGTCACATCCATACAAGTATGTTTGTATGGAAATTATAGTCATCGGGTCTCCCAGACCCCGATAAAATTTTAGATGGTTATCACTCACGTAATAAGTACCGGAAGACGCGATTTTATGTCTCCTCGGTCCTAACACAGTTAATACTGAAGCTACTGAGATGGTCGAGAGCAGCACGTGTCGGGAAATTGAAAAGGGGGGTAGGCCTCTGAGACCCGACGTCCATAGTTAAAGGTTAATGTTGTGAGCTGCGGACGAATGTCCAACTAGGACAATAACTCGCGGTTCCGTTTCTTTGGGCTCTGGTGGAAACCGTCGGGTTTTAGTGGGTAGGCCCCGCCTTAAGTGGGTAGGTGGGGAGAGTCCCACATAACCCACTGGCCGATGAGGACCGCCAGTGGGTTATGTGGGACTCAAAAAAAGGGTCCCCAAGGAGTTAAATAAGTCAAAGTCATTAACAAAGTAAGCAGAATAAAACAAACATTCAATTTTAAAATTTATTCGAATGATACATGGGTATATAATTGAGTGAAACTAGGTGTTTGATAATCATCATCATCATCATTTCAGCCACAGTCACAGGACGTCCACTGCTGAACATAGGCCTCCCCCAATGCTTTCCATGTTGATCGATTGGTAGCGGCCTGCGTCCAGTGCTTCCCTGCTACCTTTACGATTGTTTGGTACGAGGTGTTTGATAATAAAGAATAATATTTAGACTAGCTGTGCCCGCAACTTCGTACGCGTGAAAACCCGTTTTCGCAACATTTTTCATTGTTGCTCTGCTCCTATTGATCGTAGCATGATGTTGTATAGCCTTCCTCAATAAATGGGCTATCTAAAACTGAAAGAATTTTTCAAATCGGACCAGTACTTCCGGAGATTAGCGCGTTCAAGTAAACAAACAAACAAACTCTTCAGCTTTAAGTATAGATATACATACACTGGTCATCACAAAAATCGACCCTCCCGCGACAAGCACTTTCAAACGTATGCATCCCCACTTCTCACTAATACTGGCACCATTTAAAAGCCTAGTTCTAAACTTCATTTCATTAAAGAAAAGGTTTTTACCCCAAAAATGTGTCTGTAGAAGAATAAATAAATAAATAAATAAATCTTGGACAATTTCACACAGCGCCAGCTAGCCCCAAAGTAAGCAACTTAATGCTTGTGTTATGGGTCCAATCCAATTCAATCCAATCAAGAATCCAGAGTCACTTCTTAAAAAAATAGGTAGTTACGCTTGAGCCAACTTTTATGGCTATCAAACTTTTAAGTTGGGATTAATCGCTATCAATCTGTTAAAGAGGACACGTGAGATCATTATTTGGTTTCATAACCATAAAAATTGGTCGAATTGATCCCAGAGGTGAGCCTAAAGTGAGGTCTTTTTTCATGTCACATTTATTGTATATGTTAATCGTTTCAATCGTTTACTAAGAAATTAAATGTGTTTTTCTTTAAGTATATTTATTGGGCTTTCAAATAACACCAATATTGTTGGGGCACCATGATTGTGTCAGTAGAAACGAGTTTTCCTGTAAAACGTAGGTGGGCCGACTTTTGTGATAACCAGTATATTTTGTCAAGTACTTTGTATGAAATGGAAACACTGTGCGTAGGGCGGACGCCTGGTTTACTGCGTGGCGAAAGTCTATATGTTTACTATCCCTATCCGGGTTGATAAATGTGCGATGACCTCTATAGTAGGTAGTAGTAAACATTTGATTTTGAAAATGGTTCAAACGCATTAAAGTAAGTAGCTTAGCTGGCATTAACTACAGAAGGTACAATTTATGAAAGTGGTATGTAAAGAATGTATCGATGAGTTTATTATTTGTATATTAATGTACTAGTGACCCGCCTCTGCTTCGCATAGTTACAATGTATATTTAAAAACCTTCCTTTTCGATCACTATCTATTAAAAACAACCGCATCAAAGCATACATAGGGACAAACAGACAGGAAAGTGACTTTGTTTTATAATATGTAGTGACGAGGATGACGCACTTCCCTTAAAGCTAATTCAAATAATTTAATAGAACCATCATGTACAGGGTGGCCCAGAAGAAAGTTCACTTTTGAAAATTCAAGGAAACGAAAACTGTTCATTTCTGTAGAACTTTAACTATTGCAATTTAAAGGAAATGTAGTTCCACTGTCTGTTTTATTGTCACACTAAAGTTCGAAATAGAATTTTATTAATATGAAGGATTTCTGAGCTGGTNTAAAAAAGCGCATCTCTGTCTCTGCTCTGTCAATATGTCGGTGACTTTGATTTCGTTTAAATACTTTTAAAATATTTTTTCGAACTGCAACTTGTCCGATAGGTTTGGACACTTGCAAGTAAATAAATAAAATATATGTCGGAGAACGGTCAGAAGGGGCAGGACATTATGTTTCACCAGGAAGTTAAATAAAACGATGTATAGTTTTAACACTATAGATTGTTGTATTTCGGTAAGAATACAATAATAACAATAATAATATTCGAGCAGTCTCACACACAGGATCGAGACAACAATACCGAGCGGCGGGTGAGGCCAGAATGCCACGACTACGGTCGTGCTCGTTATTTTATACAGCCATCCCCACCCAAACCGGCTAGCAGGTAGCGCCCGACCTGTCTCGGTACGGTCAATACAACTCCTTTTACTTACTGCAAACTATTTTATAACATAACTAGACAATAAATCAAATTATAATTTATTACATTTAAAATTAATGTTGTTATTATTATTTGGTTTTATTAAAATGATTACTAAGTAATTACATGACAATCAATATTCTACGGCACGGCCTTCCTGACGTTTCACACGTCCTCGGGTGATGAGTACTCTTGAGAATCATCTGCAAATGAGATAAAATTTATGGATTATATTGCTCGGCCAAACCTGACTTCAAAAATGAGGGTACTTTCTACTCAGAGTTTTTATACTACTTACTCAAAGGGTTCATACTACTCAAAGGGTTCATACTACTCAAAGGGTTCATACTACTCAAAGGGTTCATACTAAAATGGTTCATACTAATCAAATGGTTCATACTACTCAAAGATTTTATACTACTCGAAGATTTTATAAATGATCAACACAAAGGAAATTCTTCAATAAAACTAAAATTGTATTTTATATCTTCTATACACAAAATTGACACAAGTTACCGAATACCTAGCGCAGGTTGCCCAACCCGGTGTTACCCGAGGCAGCCACCGCCACCCAAGGCAGCCTCCGCTCCACACAGGAGCCCCCGCTCCACACAGGAGCTCGTCATAGTTATAAGTCATCTCCACACAGGAGCCAGTTGTAGTCATAAGTCACCTCCACACAGGAGCCAGTCACAGTCATAAGTCACCTCCACACAGGAGCGCCCCACACAAGAGCCCCGCCCCACACAGGAGCCCCGCTCCACACAGGAGCGCTCCACACAGGAGCCTAATCATAGTCATAAGTCACCTCCACACAGGAGCGCCCCACACAGGAGCCCCGCCCCACACAGGGGCCCCGCTCCACACAGGAGCCTAATCATAGTCATAAGTCATCTCCACACAGGAGCGCCCCACACAGGAGCCCCGCCCCACACAGGGGCCCCGCTCCACACAGGAGCGCTCCACACAGGAGCCAGTCATAGTCATAAGTCGTGCAGGATCATTATCCACGATGGTAGATAAGACCCCCACAGCCCTCCCAGTCATAGTCGCAAGTCATGAGTCTTGTATAAGTCATAAGTCACTTATTCCACTAACAAAATACATTGTGCGGGATCACTTCTGATGTCGGAGAACGGTCAGAAGGGGCAGGACATTATGTTTCACCAGGAAGTTAAATAAAACGATGTATAGTTTTAACACTATAGATTGTTGTATTTCGGTAAGAATACAATAATAACAATAATAATATTCGAGCAGTCTCACACACAGGATCGAGACAACAATACCGAGCGGCGGGTGAGGCCAGAATGCCACGACTACGGTCGTGCTCGTTCTTTTATACAGCCATCCCCACCCAAACCGGCTAGCAGGTAGCGCCCGACCTGTCTCGGTACGGTCAATACAACTCCTTTTACTTACTGCAAACTATTTTATAACATAACTAGACAATAAATCAAATTATAATTTATTACATTTAAAATTAATGTTGTTATTATTATTTGGTTTTATTAAAATGATTACTAAGTAATTACATGACAATCAATATTCTACGGCANATGGTTAGTCACAAACACCGAAATCCACGAGGCCCTGCAGATGAACACAGTGTTGGAGGAAATACGATCCACTGCAGAAAACTACCAAGAACGGCTGGCCCTGCACCCCAATGAGCTGGCCTCGGAACTGCTCCAAAAAAGCTATAGTAAACGCCTCAAGAGGCATGACATCCTGAGTCTGCACTGGAGAGTGTAGAAATACATAAAGAAGTAGTCTTCTCAGTGGAGAAGACACTTATCATGCAAAGGGCACTACAACTCATCCGCTCATAGTCGGAAGACTGATTGCAGATGAAGAACAGAAGAAAGAAAAAAAAAAAAAATAAGTACCATCAGTCCTCCAAAACGTCTGACCAGCGCAGCGTGGGAAATGAAGGCTAATGCCCAGGATAAGTCCTGATCTTAGGATAGGCTCCTGTCGTGAAAACAGTGTTTTTTTTAAGACAATTATGAATCGTATTCTTTAAGAATAGTCAACTCGCCCCAAATGTAGGAACAAATCTTCACTGCAAGGTCACTGACTGACTCACTCACTCATCACGAAATCTCAGAAACTACAAGTGGAGTCAAATTTTGCATGGGGGTTGCTTTTAAAACGTAGGTGCTTACTTACTAAGACAGGATTTTGCAAAGTTCAACCCATAAGGGGTTAAAACGGGATCCACGCGTACGAAGTCGCGAGCGGCCGCTAGTACCCTATATGTACAGTTATGTACAATCGAATCTGTACTTTCCCAAAGTAATTGGAATTCCATCTGCTTATTACGATACTCCTTGTATTATTCATTGGATCCAACTCTTGTAAATAAGGAATATCTGAAGACCTTCCCCGAATCCGTTCTGATCAGAATTATGATAAGGGTGGCTTTATTTTGTGATTTACATAATATTTTGGGTAAAATGGAATGATGCACATCTACATGTTAAGTTTGTTTAAAAAAATACCTTTCAGGAGGAGAAAGAGGCATTTCATACATGATAATAGATTTGCTTGCACCATTTAGGCAATTTCCTTAAATATCAAATTAATCTTATAAAACTGACTATTAAGTGTCAGATTTGTAGGTGGTAAAGGATTCCGTAAGTACTACATATAAGATTGAACAACTTTTATTGTATTTTTTTACATATATAGAAAAAGAAAATAAGTAGCTGATAAAGAAATAAAGAAATCAAGCTGGGTACAAGAACTGATCTTGTACCCAGCTTGACCACTACCAATAAAAACCCAACCAGTGAAGGCCAAGTTTGAAAATAAAGTTAAATTGTCATTAAAAAGAAATTAGTAATAGAATCGCATTTGGAAAATTACAGAGTTCCCAAAGGGAATTTCCCATTACTGCAACCTTCCGATCGGTAAATCGATTGCAAACTTGACCTGTTGTATGGAAGTGGGCAAGATGGCGGCGAAACACTCGGCCTTGCTCGCCATACGATGCTCGTTACCCGGCTTTGTTTACAAACAGAGTAGGGATGGGAGGAGTTCTATCGATATCGAATTAGAGTGAAGCTTTAGTGACGTTTTAGGGCTCTTTCCTATGGAGAATCCCGGTTTTTGCAGGAACTGTTTCGAATGCAGACTTGTGTGTTCATCATACGACACCCATTTTCCGCAAAACTGGATAGCCCATGAAAGGGCCCTTAAGCCTTTACTTTGTGCATTTGAAGCAAAGTCGTTAGTTTATTTGTCTAATACAACGCTATTTTGCCAATTTATATTTTTCTCTGAGCTGGCTAGTCATCCCCTTGACCCCTTCCTTCAGCATTAATAACTTTTTTTACATAAAAATTTTTTTTCTTATGTTTTGAGATATCGGTCACACCACTCGGCCATCACTACGCGCTATATATAAAACGATGTGTATCTATAAATTAAAATAAAACTTCATAAGCAGCAAAATGTACTGAAATATAAATAAATGAAAAATGTTTACGTTTTCTCTGTTTAGATTCTTGGTTATGATTTATGAAGTAATGTGTGAGTTTTGGAATGTAGAAAACGATATGAAAAATGTATTTACAGTACAGTCGACTACGTATCAGACTAAGTAAGTCGATTTTTGTACCAAAATCTACTCTATTGAAAATGCGTAAGATGCCATATTGTTTATTATGGATTTAGACGTGCGGTCGTGTGTACTAGTTTTTGGCCGCAGTTTTTCCAGCTTTTCCTACGTGAATTTTGAAATGTTTTTGTCGCGTGCCCCATGTTCTTTGGATATCATTTTACACTAGCGACCCGCCCCGGGTCTTTTTTGCATAGGTGTTAAGTATAAATAAACCTTCATCTTGAATCACTCTATCTATTAAAAAAACCGCATCAAAATCCGTTGCGTAGTTTTAAAGATCTAAGCATACATAGGGACAGACAGCGGAAAGCGACTTTGTTTTATACTATGTAGTGATATTTCTATGTAAAAACTATGAGTTCATGGTACGTACTTTCACTCCTCCTTCTTTCTGCAACAAATCTACAAACTGTAGGTAATTCTTTGTCTAGGAGTTAGCTTCTAAATTCTAATCGCTCTTTATCTAGATATAATTTTACTATCCCATCAAAAACAATAATTGTCAAAAAAAAACAAGTCTCGCAACTCAGTTGTTCTAAGGTAAAAAGTTGTGAGATCCATGTAATACCAAGTCCAGGCCAGGAAATCTTTAACGTTTTACGTAAATTATTGACTTGGCCATCGCACTAAATAATTTAATTTACACGTGTTTTCATGCGATGGCCAAGTCAATATATTTATGTAAAACGTTAAAGATTTCCTGGCCTGGACTTGGTATTACATGGATCTCACAACTTTTTACCGTAGAACAACTGAGTTGCGAGACTTGGTTTTTTTGGACAAGTATTGTTTTTGATGGGATCTCATTTCTTTTTGTATTTTGTAAACAGTTCTACTTTTTTCCTTTTCGGTACCTTCTTCTTATTGTATGTATATCTAACCAGCAACGAATTTTCTTAAAGTCCTCTCTCTGACTTATGAAATTTTCTTATTTTTGTAGGTAGCCTTCCGTTTCCTTCCGTTTCGTTTTGTACACAGTTTTGACAATAAAATTATGATTATGATTATGATTATGATTCCTCTTTTCCGGTTCTACTTCTTGAGCTGAAAACTGGACCGAAATTGAAAAATGTTACTCGACTTGGCGGGAACACTACCGTGTGCCTTTATATTTAATTTTATATGATATTACAAACTTATTTAGGTAAGTAGTTAAATATTTATAAAACTGGACCGAAATTGAAAAATTTTGCTAGACTTAGCGGTTGCACTACCGTGCCCCCAAATATTTTAGTTTTTCCTTGATTCATACACCAAACACTACTTATATTCCAAATTTGAAGCTTCTAGGTCTGCTAGAAGTGCCTTAGAATTTTGATGATCGGTGAGTCAGTCAGTGAGTCAGTCAGTCAGTGAGTGACAAAATTAAGTAACTTTGACCCGTTATAATTCTTAAACTACTGGTTCAAATTGAATGAAATTTTAAATATACCGTGTCTTTACAATGCCTGCATAGCTAATGAAAATTCAGCCTTCTAGTTTTATCCACAACGAAGTTACAGGCGGTCGAAAATGGCCTGAATTGCTTCGAGAAAAGGATGGTACGGCCGTGCCGCTTTTTTGCTCGACTTGGTGGGGGCACTGCCGTGCCCCCAGATTGAATATTTGTCAGGCCTATGACATAAGAGATTAATGTAGATAGGTAGGATTAGTATCAATATTATGTTCTACCGATTTTCAGCATTTCAAAATGTATCAAATTGACTTTTGCGCCTTAGATTCGTAAAAACGACCGTGTCTGCCTCAAACACACATTTTTAATGGTCTTGTACTACGCAAAATTTATGTTTACAATTCTTTTGTCTGCTTCATAATAAAGATAAAATGATGGTCTTGTAGGAACACAATATTTATGTTTACAATATTTTTTGTGTTTCTTGTCAGTAGATATTTTTGTGAAAGAATATTAGTGGTCATTCATATTCGTAAATTACGAATGACACCATGAAAACAGGCCATAAATAAGATTTTAGAGTGCTTGGCGACATCAGTTAAAAAAGAATTGTTGTTGACAATTGAATAAAAAAAATAAAGGATTACTCAGAGGCGCCTGATTCTGGAAAGATATTGTGTAAAGTGCGAAGTATAGATGTGACTATTCTTACCCCTCATTCCCACTGATGCAACTCCTGTGTAGCCAGGATATACAGCTTGACCGCCAATAAAAACCCAACCAGTGAAGGTCAAGTTTGCTCCGTGGGAAAGTTAAACTGTCATTGGACCCGCAACGAAATTAATCTGAAGGCGTAAGATGCGCGCCGTGATAACTTTTATCGATGTTAAAATGTATGGGCAAATTCGATAAAATGCCGTGATAACCGCTTATCGCGGCGCGCATCTTAGGCCTACAGAATAACATAGGAGGAGTTTGAAGTTAAAGTTTACCTAACTACCTTGTTCTGCATAAAAAACCTAAATACAAAACCTAATCTTTTTTCAGGGGTTAATATTGGAGGCGCGTATTTAGCAGCTTCTAATAGTGTTTAATCGTATATCGCATACGATGAAGACAAAACAGAGTCAAAAACAAAACAATTTCATAGATTTTTAAATTAAGGTTGAATTCTGGAATCTGCCCTGTTTCTCCTTCCAAAAATACCATGGTATTTTCCATAAGATTCCACATAGGTAATTTGTGATCGGAATACGCCCGCGACTATTCGCGTACACAAATATGCCACGCAAATAGGACGGGCGTAGTATCTGGGCAGATGTCACTGTTTACGACGTGATAGTTTTTTTGTCGCATCTCTATTTTGTAGAATCTCTCACTGAGAGCATTGTTAATGAGTATTCTGAGTGTTTTGGACGGGAAGTGATAAAGAAGGACATTGTTTTCGAATTGTCTCTATAAGATCGCAAGAAAAACGAGTCGATCAGAGAAAAGACTAGGGTCAGCAACGTGGCGGAAGAGATTGAGAGCCGTAAATGGAGATGGGCACATTGCACGGATGAACCACGATCGCTGGGCCAGAAAGACCTTGGTGAGGAGACCCCGCATAACACCCGCGGCAGAGGAATAAACTGGTTGAAAGTGGTCAGGGTCAAAAGTCGGTGGAAGGTTGAAGAGAAGGCTTATGTTCAAAGATGAACTCCAAAGGCTGTTATGGATGCCATCCACCAGCTCGCACTAAGCGTTTCGATGACTCTTTTATAATGCGAACAGCTAGGGACTGGAATTCGCTGCCTGCTGCTGTCTTTCCTGAACACTATAATCCGGGCCTTTTCGAGGCGAGAGTGAATAGGCACTTACAGGGCAGATATGTACTATCATAGACTGCATCTCATTTAACACCAGGTGCGATTGCGGTCAAATACCTGCCTTGTCTTTCCATAAAAAAAATATGCTATAGACACAGAGTTGTTTACCATGGGGCGTCTTAGTGAGTCCGGACTGAAAGTACAACTCAATCCAATGTGGGAGTGGACACATGTTCGGATGATATATTGGGCAGCGACACTCAACGAGTTGGCAAATTGCTGGTGATAGCACAACAATACGCGAGGAAAAATAAAAACAAAGACTCGAATACAAAATAATTATGCAAGATGCCATGTTGTGGGGAGTAGTGATGACTAATTCTAGCAGATCAGATGTGAGCAAATAAAAAAGACAAACACATTAATTACGTACGTAAATAGGATAAAAATTTCTGTGAAATAAAATTAAACATAATATGATATTCATCATCATTATCATTTCAGCCACAGGACGTCCACTGATGAACATAGGCCTCCTCCAATGATTTCGAAACTGATCGGCTGGTAGTGGCTTGCATCCAGCGCCATCCTGATACCTTTATGAGGTCGTCTGTCCACCTTAAAAGACGCCGAATAAAATAGAGAAAAGACCATCGAGTACGCTCATCTTAAAAAGGTTAATGAACGTTTACGTAAATGCCACAAAAAAATTTTTTCTCCTGTAAATAAATATCTATAGAAACGTTATAAATAGTCCGGAATAGGCCCAGCTTTTGGCAGCGCTGGCCGACTGTGAAATGCTGTAAATCATTCAACAGCTGATCTGATCTAGCGTAAGATAACGTTGTAGGGAGGTGCAGTGTGTCCATTGTCCAATTCCATTGTAGACAGTATAACATTCGCTATAGATTCGACTTCGTGATCGCTTCATGACCCTAGCCAAAGTAGCATCCGTGACAGATATAATTTTCCTATTCATGTGCCACTGCTGGGATTTGAAACCGTGATCCAGGTTAGAGGAACAATATCTTAAACCAACGGAAGCTTTTGTGTTTTTGTATAAACTCTTCTTCTTTTTTTTATCCACAACGTGGAAGCTCTTGGCCTGTATCTCACCTGATGGTAAGTGACGATCAGGCCGAAGGTGGAAGCGAGCTTCACCCGGAATCCTCAACCACGGAGGAACTGGCTATCTTACCTCTAACTGCCGGAACACAACAATGCTGTTAACATTGTTGTTATGGCGGGCGTTGTTATTGTCTTAGTCGGGCACTCTTGTCAGAGTGGTCGTGGTTGCGCTGACGAGGTAAACGGTGGGGTGATGTCATCTCCGAGGGTAGCTCTCCTGGCGATGTGCTTCAATTTCTGACGGTTAGAGGCGTCGCGAGTACACTGGACTATGGTGGACTCAGTGGCCTTTGTGATGGCGTCTATTTTGTTTAACTATTGTGACGTATCGTTGTAATAAATGTTTCTTTCTTTCTTCATTCTCAGTTAGTTAATATCTTTTAATGGATCTACTTTATTCTCTTCCATTGTAGTCTACACCACAACGCTGCATGAATATTTTCTGTTTGCAGAATTTATTTTTGTTTTATTATCATTTCGGCACTAAACTGTTTAATGAGATAATAGTTGGATAATGTATTGTGATTTATGTTGTGCAACTTTATTGAGGTTCGGTTGATACATCGCGAAAAGTAGCTTTCCAGTAGGATAATGTTTAGTTTTTTGGGTTATTTTCCGCACTTAGCGCGGTTGGGACATCATGCAACAGCATTATGTGTTGCTTGGATTGTACTAATTTGTGCAATGTGTACCATCCTAAACTACAACAACCCTAATTACGTGTGATTGGTGTGAAATACCTGCCTGCCTGCAATTTTGTTTGTTATTATAATTCATATGTAACTACTAGAAAATGTAACTTTCTACTGCTACTACAAAATGCTACAGTCAAAATCGTTCAGTAGTTCAAGCTACAAATTAATTTAAACACCCCTCAAAGGTATTTCCTATAATAAATAAGAGGTCGACAAAATGACTGAGTTTCTTTCGCCACAACTTTTCACCCAGCCGATCCTGAAGTTGTGATATTTGGGACGTGTACATAGTGCCCTGAAAAAGGCCTACTAAGTAACAAACTAATAAAGAATTAGATTTTTTTCAACAAATGCGGTCGACAATTGTCACTTGTCAAAGTATTTATAGCAGCGTAATGTCGAAATACACACCAATGATAGCGCACGGGGTCACTCGCGTGCATCTATTCCGGCTTCGGAAGCGCCGGCGGAATGCACCGCGGTATTGTCGAAATCTAGCAGATAGTTCTGGTATTGATTTTCGACAGATTTAGCACTTAAGCTACTTCAGGTAGGGTAGTATAATTTTACGAAATATCTGCTACTTCAGGTAGGGTAGTAAGTGTACTTCTACGGAAAATCTATGTATGTAGGGCTGTGGAAGAGACACTTACTCGGAGTTTTGGTATAAAATGGGAACTAAGTTTCAAAGTTGAGTACTTAGACAGGCACATTTTTTATTACACCCGTGGTACCTGTCATAAATGGTATTACATATTTATCTTAACCATGACCTTTATTATAATTTTGGAACCCCTGTAGGTTTGAGGAACCCTGAAATCCTGATGCAGAGATTAATGAGGATATAGAACTCTCGGTAGGTCTTTTTGCCTCTCGGTGCGCTATTAATACCCGTTTTCACCATCAATCCCTAATTTTTAAGTGACCCCTATGGTAATACATAACAGGAATTTTGTTTTCATAGGGGTCACTTAAAAATTAGGGATTGATGGTGAATACGGGCATAACTCTTTCTAGCATTTGGGTGGTGCTTTTTGTAAGAATACGTTTCCCAATAGAACTAAACAGAATTTTACCTTCCAGAAACAGCTTCCTGGAGATATGACCACCTAAATTATAATTTTCTTGTTTTTGGCCATAAAAGAGTTCTATTTAATTCTGATCTAAACATCTGAAGCTTATTGTTGTAGTAGTATAGAGGGCATTCAGCGTCGAATGCTACGTCATTTACGACGGTCTGTTTTAACCTGATTGTGGAGTGTTAAAACAATAGCCACTACTATACTACTGTTCTCTGATCTCATCTTAGAAGACTAGTTTCTGTCCTGACCTTACTCGCGTGAATTATGATCTGTCACAAACCTCTTTACCTATAGAAGGTCAAAAATACGATCATTACTTTGAAATATTCTACATATTATCTTACTAAAAGCATAGGTAAACTTCTGTGCTTGAGGATTCCGAGTGAAGCTCGTTTCCACCTTCAGCCTGATCATCACTTTCCATCAGGTGACATAAAGTACAACCCTTTATGTTTAAAAAAGTCATTTTCAGATGCTATACTTTCATCAACTATTTAACCCTCTTTATGATTTGTTTTTGCGAGAAATAACTCTACACTAAAATTATTGCATGAAAACGTACTACGTAATAGAATTACTTTAGACTTTACCTATGTACTCGTAGTTAACTTCCAATATTACATTGCAAGATATCTTTGTTGAATTTCCTCATAAACCAAATATTTTTTCTTTATTTCATTCATAATTAGAAAATAAATAGTCTACCTCAACAAGAAAACTTATACTCGCGAGAGTTTTTCTGAAAGAATTTTCCGGAATATTTTCCGAGTAATATATTAATTCTGTTTGCCCAAACCCATAGTCACACTAATCTTAATCCCATTAAATAATTCGTTTCCCATCATAAGTTTCAAGTTTTTCCAAGTATTCGGAAAATCCCATGAAAGTCCCTCAACGTGACTCACAGCAGCATCACAAAGGGTGCATTGACCTGAAGCGATGTACCTACATGGTATAGCTGCAATCGATTTTGGTCTTTGCACTCTTTAAGTTAAGGTGCAAAAATGAAAAATGTGGATCTAGTACAGTCGGGTGAAAATGCATGTCTATTTTATTGAGTTCAAAAGTTAAGAGGATGTCGTTTGTGCGAGTGAGAAAGGTGAATAGAATCGAATTTTGTGGTACAAAAACTTTATTCCTTTGTAATTTAATGTGGAATTGGGAGGGAACCTACTCATTTATATCATTCTGCGGTATAGTACCCATAGTAATTTGGATTAAAAATATGAATTACCCTGAGATATAGCTTGTCCCTCTTATATACAGAAACAAATGTACCTATAGGGAGAGATCGAATACTACTACCTACCCTACTGTAAGTTTTCCTTTTAGAAAACGATTTACACGCATGTACCTACTCGTAGTAACAGTTTTACAAAAGCTGTAACCTAAAACAACAACTAGTTTGTTTGATGTTGACTGTACTATAACTACGAGCACTACGTTTTGTAATGCATGCGTAGACTTTTTCAGTTTCACATTTTATGAATAGGAACTTGTCTGCCTTTACTGTCTGTGAAAATTTTATATGAAAATGGTCTAAACTTTCAATAAATAAAGTTAACTTTAAACGAACTCCGTAAAAAAAGCTATTTTCATCGGAATCCATAAAGCCGTAGAAATACTCCGCCCAACCTACGTTTAGGCGTATCGTGAAAAATTAAATAAACATAGCATTCGTATCATAAAATATGTAATCAACCTTGATTCTGCTATAACACAAATATATAAATTATTTCGTCTGTTTACAATTTTACATCTGGCATGGAAACGTGGATTTTTAAATTCATACTAATAATAAACTTGATGGTTCTCTGATCTTTCGGTTTTATAACCTTTTGTAGTTTATAGTCTTTTAGTTAGTTTTCTTAAACCAGGAGTAAAATGTTTTTGCAAAGAAGGTTATGCGGAATGTAAGAAGTCCGTAAAATGTAAACAGTTTAAATGAATAGGCTTGCTGCGCATAAAGGCAATTAAAATGGTTACATATATTTACTCGTAAACTCGTATGTTCATGAAACAAAATGTTTTTATTGTACGGGGATGACCCTTGACCTCAGGAATATAAGTCCTCTACTACGCGAAGTATTAAACTTAAGCGAAGCTACACTAGGCGATTTTCGAAGTGATTTCAAAATCAATATCTTTAAAATGAGACAACTATATTTATCTTTAGTGTTGAGATTTGTGTTTATCAATTTTCTGCAAAAAATCTATTAGTTGACTTCAAAAAACAGTGACGTCACAAACCTCTATTTCCATACAAATAAAATAACAACGTTTGAGAGATAATAACAACAAACAGTTTGACATCAAAACAGTTGAAAAACAGTGACGTCCAAGTCTGTATTTCCAAATTAAATGACGTTTTGATAGATAACAAAATGAACAAAGTGTTTCAATTGACAATCGATTGGTAGTGTCAAATGCTAGAGTCAGTGACAGTGATCTAATTGGAAAGATACAAGATCAATTGAAAGTTCAATTGAACAATTGAATCACATGCCCGCTGAGTAATACGCATGCGTGATATAACAACTATACTATACTGTGACGTGGTCATGCTTCATAGCGAATTATGTTAGGAAGGTTGTACACTGGGAGAAGAAATGAAAAAGAAGTAAAAAGAGTTTTTTTCCTCAATAATGATTTCTTTTAGATAAAAAAGAGAAAATTCTTAGATTTTAAGAATCGTTTATCTAATGAACATAATATTATG
The DNA here is from genome assembly GCF_004193835.3 of Ostrinia furnacalis. Classification (NCBI taxonomy): domain Eukaryota; kingdom Metazoa; phylum Arthropoda; class Insecta; order Lepidoptera; family Crambidae; genus Ostrinia; species Ostrinia furnacalis. The sequence goes on from NW_021132730.1 coordinate 1,715,569, forward strand.
TAGTTTGTTCGCACATTCGTACGTCGTAAAGATGCTTTATAAAAGTCTACTTGCATAAATAAATGAGTTTTATTAGTTTTTATTCGTATTTTTGAGATTATACAAAAATACATAAAAGCAGTGAAGTAAAACTTTAAGTAGGTACAACACAAAAACGATCCAATGATGTGTTATTTTTTTTTAATTCTATATTTTTTTTTCTAGTTGTAGTAAAGTAACCGTTTCTGGAAAGGATAGCTTTTCATTTGAAATCTTGCGAAAGTCTTGACATATTATAGCATTCAGTGTATATCTGGCTTTACCATTCACCAACATCTTTCATCTGCGAACGAGATTAGGCACACATCATCACTAATATCATAATGAAACGGTTGTTTGTGTGTTTGTGTTCGTGGAATCTTTCAGTTATTGTCTGTAGCTCTGTAGCAGTAGGTTAATATACAACACGAGGATTAGTTTAACAGTCAGTTTAATGAGTTTGGTGGAATAGATAATGTGGGTAGGTAGATATCGAAGGACCATTCAAATGGTTAATTTTTTGGATTTTTTTTTATTTCAGGACCAAAAAACAATTACAAATACAGGTGAAGAATAATTATTTAGGTTTTAAGACCTTATTTGTATTCATATTATATTCATTATACATATACCTAGTTGAATATTGGCAAAGATAATAATAAAGATGGCAGATATTAAAACAAACACGATGTCAGACGACCGATTTATCATTGCCTAGTATTTTATAGTGATATCATCATTTTAGCTTATGGCAGTCCACTGCCGGGCTAAAGGATTGGCGCAAAGCACGATCTCTCATTTTTTCATCCAGCTGCAGCCCACTTTCTTATTTTTTTTTTGCCTTCCATAAGTATTGTTATTTGTTTTCCAAATCTGTGTTCTTTTACACTCTACTGCGTATTAATTAACTATTAATACGTTTTCATAACCTACATTGAAAGTTTATAGCTTATAAATACTACAATCATAACAAGGATGAACCTTGTCTGATCGGTTCGTTTTATTCGTATTTTACGGCTTCTGGTGCCGAACGACGGCTGAAACGTCATTCCGTCATTAATGAATGACGTAAATACCGTCATTGAATAGACGTGTTGCAGGTGATTTCTTCATTAAAATAATGTTAACAGCTTTGCTCGTGTTATTTTATGTCTATCCCTGAAAATCGTGCGGTCCACACAGCTTATGACCACAGTCTGTGGAGGAACACTATTATGTGGTCACGACTTGACGCGATCCTCATTAGTGAGGGACCGAGGAAGAAGAAGAATCCCAGAAAATCTTTGTCGTTCGTATTCCCCTTCCATAAACTGGGATAAAAAGTATCCTATGTTTTTCCTTGGGTCCCAAACTATCCTTATACCAAATTTCATCTAAATAGATTCAGTAGTTTAGGCGTGAAAGGGTAATAAACATCCATATACATCCGTTGACCCATACAAACTTATAGCCAGTTCCTCTGTGGTTGGTGATTCCGGGGGAAACTCGCTTCTGCCTTCGGACCTAAAACGTCATCCCATACAAAATCTCACGATCAATTAGTTCAATCCGTTGCCGCGCCGACAAGCGTAACGCTAGAGTAAATTCGTGCTGACGATAGAGTTTATAGAATGCTAATCTAAAAACTCACTGCGGATTTAGTTGCGATGTCTAGATGACGGTTTTATAGAATCGCACTACTGTCATCTCTTTCCACCAGGTGAGAGATCTTTCACGGTGTGTTTGCAGTAATAAGAAAATGGCCATCTTTTCCCAATATTAAGCGACTTTTCAGGTTCGAGTACGAGTATTTCCTCCAAAATTATAGTATGTGCTGTCGACAAATGAACCTACTGCTCTAATTTTGGATATTTTACAAAGCTTCGAGGACTTTATATTAATTCAGAGCGCAATGCGGTCAGGTTTTCCTGCTTCAAAACTCCTCAATCCCAAAAGAAAAAGAAATGTACTTCTATGGGACTTTTCCCACATCTCTCCCACCATTGCAACACTTTTACTATGGGATCAATGGCGGACAATATTTCCTTTTCTTTAAATAATTCTACGCTTCTATTCTTGTTTGATAAAATAAGAATGTTAAATAAGACAAGACAAAAGTCCAAGACGATTCTGCTTCTGTAGAGTTTAAATTCTTCATCACGTTGCCTGTAAATTAGATATGAAGTAAGAAAAGAAGTCATTTTCCAAGGAACAATTTTAGGTTTTCAATTCTGAGCCTTGCTGGCCACAAAATAAGGATGAAAAGGTGTTTCCGAGGAATACAACAACCAGGGCTACTCCGAAATTATGTTTACGTAGTTTCGGGTCTACCTGTCTCCATCACTCATGCTAGCATCTCGCTTTGCGTGAGAGGGATGACAACATTCGAAAACCTCGGATGTTTTTCGGAGTAACCCCTCGGTAGTTATTTCAATTTTGAACCCTACTGCCGACGGTATAAGGGTGAAAAGCTAAAAGGAGCTTTAAGAGGTAAGGCACAAGAGGTTCATGCCATGCCAAATACTCGTAAATCATGCGCGTAAGGGAAAAACTTCCAATTCGTGGTTTCTACATCTCAAATTGAGGAAAGGAAAGTGTATCTATTTATAGAGAAAATTGACTATTATTTCTCTTGAAATGAAAATGATAAAGGTGAATTGCTTGGTAAAAGATATTTTGAGTAAAATAGATAAAATTAACTGGCTCATAGGTTTGCGAAACCACTAATTCTATTTGGGTTTTCTATTTGTTTTCTTTACAAGAATGAATTGGCTTTAGATTAAAATCTGAAAAACTGTGGAAGATACTACTCAGTGACTGTTTGGGACTTGTCTAGACTTTCTATTTAAAACAGTTTGGAATAAACACATTACTAATTATCGTTGTATGAAAGACAGCAATTTAAGTAAACACTGTGGGCTCTTTACGTTTAGTATAGCTGTCATTTTGCAATAAGAATATGTATGTGTTGTAGAATGTACTAAACTAAATCTTACATTATCCAAATCAAATAAAAAACTATACTGACAAAATGAATGCTGTAGTTTCATCGAGTCTCTTTTCGTTTCTGTTTATAGGTATCTATTAGAATTTCTATCTTGGGCAGCAGTAGACTATTCACAACGTATCTCATCGTCTCTCTTTCTTTATTTCTTGTAGCATTTCTGTCTATCTCGATCACGTAGATAGATCTCGACGTGTCTGATCTTTTTGTCTCAATACTTAGTCTCTTTTATTTGTACCAGATTTTTTATCTATATGGGGCACTCATGCAGAAAATCCTGTTTTATGCATAACAAGGGAGTTATTTGACCACGATCGCACCTGATGTTAAGTGGGATGCAGTCTAGGATGGTACATAAAATATCTGCCCTGTAAGTGGCTATTCACTCTCGCCTTGAAAAGGCCCGGATTATAGTCTTCGGGAAAGACAGCAGCAGGCAGCGAATTCCAGTCCCTAGCTGTTCGCATTACAAAAGAGTTATCGAAACTAGCAATGCTATTTGTACTAGCATTTCTATCTTTGGCCAGTCATGTAGACCAGTCCCAAAGTGTATCTCATCGTCTCTCTTTTATTTCTATTAGCATTTCTATCTATCTTGGGCAGTCATGCAGACCGGTCTCGACATGTCGCAATCGAGTCAAGGGCGACGCAAATAGACGCGGCTGTTGCTGTCTTACTGAAGGGTTAAAGTCCTTTATTCTTTTCTAGTTAAAACCCTGATGATACTAATGAGGAGATTATTTATCTAATTAGTCATTATCAGTAACTTCAACCTACAGCAGTCCTTTGAGTTAAGTAAATGGAGGATGACTTGGGAAAGTCGCTGAAAGAAAGAGAATGCGACAAGCTGATGGCAGAGTAAATTATGGTGCGTAGACTGTCCACTACTGAAGCCCTATTTAAGGAATTAATGTCTATGTGGCTCAGTAAATAAAAGATTTCAAAGCCTAAAATAAAAAAGAAACTAGGCTACAAACAATATAATATCATCATAATAGTGAAAGTATACAATGTTTTCCAAGAAAAATAATATACTCATACTTATTTGTTCGTGTATTTCTCGAGTCATCATCCATCATAAGTAAGCCGTATTATTTTGTTATAAGAAGATACTTACATAACTTTATTATTATAGAAACTTTTCCCGTTAATAATCTATTGAATAGTGACATCTTCCTTATAGTAAAGGCAAAACGTTTTTTATATTGTACCTATCTTTTCATTTCAAACATGGCATGTTTATCTTGGGCCCAGTTTTTTGATCCGTAGTTAAAATAACCACGTGTCAAGTGTTTTTTTTTAATAATTCTGAACTCTTTTAATGATAAAATTAATTAATTATTGCTTTAATAAGCTTTAAGAACCTTAGTATCTTGCTTCAGTTTACTAATAGTTTGTTCAATCCTTTTTTGAGTCATTTCTTCTTTGCTTTGGTGAACCTTTTACCACACGTGAACAATCTCAATAAGGTCTCGAATAAATGACTTCCATTCGAGAACATAACCCTTAGAGTCATAGTCATAAATAGCATTGAGGCTCTTACTTAGATTACACTAGGGATATCCCGCGGGTTCACCCGAATGGAAACCATTCAGTCACACAAGGGTCTAACTCGCACATCCCTCGGGAAAATAATTAATTTCCTGGTAACATTGCCCACACAGAATAATGTTGGTCTATAGTTTCCAAATTCTCGATTTGACCAGTACCTAAGAGAGGTTCTTTCTCTGAGAGTTTAAATGATCGAATGATGCCATGATCTAGAAGTTCCTTATAGTTCGCACTAATCGGACGACGAGCGGTGAGAGTGAATAGGCACTTATAGGGCAGATAATATGTACCATCCTAGACGGTCAAATACCTTGTCTTGCATAAAAAAGAAAGTTTATATCAATATGGTCAAAACAGTATTGTTGTGTGCTGGCAGTTGGAGGTAAGATCCAGTTCTTCCGTGATTGAGTATTCCGGGTGAAGCTCGCTTTCACCTTCGGCCTTATCATCATTTTCCATCAGATGAGATGCAGGCAGAATGCTTCTTCATGGATAAAAAAATGTTTCATTATTTCTAAAAGATTCTGTGTTAAAACACAGATTCAGGAAATCTACGTTTAATTCTTAGGTGAAAAGAAAAGGAATTACCAGTTTGAATACAAGGTGCGAATCAATTTATGATTGTCTAAAAAAGTAATATTAGGTGTTGATTCTGCGTTTGAATCGTATTGATTGAACCAATTCAGGTGCATGGAGCAGCAGCAGGATTAGTTAAACTAACTTTTAGATAATGCGTGATTTATAAAAAGTTGGCTCTATAATAGTAAATATTGGATATTCACGATTTAATAAGTTTATGTGGTATGCGAATCCAGTGTGAATCGGTAGTTCTTTATGATTTTTTGCGCCAATTTTCTTCGCGATGTTTATTCGTGAAAACATTAAAGGGAGAGCAGTTAATTTGATTTACATTCGCCACAATTGTTGTGGTTACGGGCTAAAAACGTTTTATTTCCTTGGTCTGTACAGTCCAGTGGAAAAATAACGTAACTTTCGAAAACATATTATGTCAAAATTGACTTTTAGGGCGTGATAAAAATCAGTTCTTTATGTGTTTCATGAATTTAGATAATCAAACAAAATTGTTACTTTAACGCATCAATCATTCTGTATTTCAAGTTCTCCTGATTAGAAAGTTTCTACACAACTCAAACAGAAGTGCTAGGTTCGATCCCCAGTAGATACAGAAAGTATTATCCTAAAAAACTTTTTGGAAATCTTAATAGAGCTTTTAGAAAATTTCCAATGATAAATAGATCATTCAAACTTATTTATAAACACAAATATTAAGGCTGGGTTACACCATCTTGCTTTAACTTCAACAAAAGTCTATCAAACTCCATAGTTTCATATACTTTTGTTGAAGTTAAAGCAAGATGGTGTGAAGCAACCTTTTTTTAACTTTATCTGTTTTTTTTTGTATAGACAAAAAGTACAGTTATAGTTCAAAAAAGGATAGTTAAAATAAGGTGGTATAACTCGGCCTAAAATATTCTTATTTGTGAGTGACTGTACCCTAACCGTAGCGTGATTGCAACTTTGCAAAGAAAAGCGAAGGAAAGTCACAAAAGTAGTACAATGACAACGTAATGGTTGGTTGTTCCTAAGCGGTTAACCTGTAGTTTTATGTCAAGATTTGATTAATCTAAAAAATAGTTATTGTAATACCAGTCATTAGGTTAAAAAGATTAAAATAAGCTTATGTTTATGTTAAAATAAGTTTGCTTAATAGCGTTTTTATAACATTGATGTGTTTGTTGATTTCTAATAAATAATTTCTAAAGACAGTAGAGTAAGTACCTATTAGCCCTTTATGTATTTCAAAGATAACTTTATAAAAAGGTTTAATTTATTAAAAGTACTTAGGTATTGAGTATTAGGGTAGAGAAGAAGTCATAAGTAAAAAAGTGTTTTTCCGAGTTGAAACGTCGGGAAGGTAAACATCTGTTTAAAAAATCCCGTGACAGTGATAATTTTATAAAAAAGTTTTTGGTTTATTCAAAGTAATTATTCCATAGACGTTTTTCAGATTTTTCAGGAAATAAATTATTCGTTTTCCAACAAAGCCCTCATAATTACTATTATTGTTTTTAATGCCGATTGCAATTAACCTATATTACCAAAAACGTACCTCAAAACTGGAAACAGGCACAAATCCAAAAACACAGAACACAAACACTAAACCATCATTTCAGCAAATCCACTCCTGCGCATTGTAACGTTCGAGTTTAAAATCGGCGCGGCGTGTTTTTTTTCATAAAAATAACTCGTTAAAAACGTTTTGTAAACAGTGCGGCGTATCACAGTACAGGTGTGCTTGGCGCCGCGAGAGAGACTGACTGGATTCAGCTAAATTTATCAAGATGCAAGATTCGGTATAGATCGATGCGCCCGCGGTGAATCGAGATTCAAGAGTATCGCGATAATACTAAGCAGATGGGCTTGGGGTTCTGTGGCGGTGTCATGAATGAAAAGGATTTATCGATTAAGAAATATATCGAAAGATCTTCCCTTTTCTTCGTTTAAAAAAAATTAACACTAAGCTGCCACAGTTAATGCATGCTTTTTCAGCTTCTTTGCTATATTTGGATCACAAAGCTTTAAATTTTTGGGAGTGGACTACATGATAGTTCACTAAGAGCTGAAAGAGAAAACACATCGAAGGTTTGGTATCTCGTAAGCCACTAAGGCATTTAGTGTCCAGCCGCGCTAGGATGAACGCCATACTGTGCAGGAGATTCTCAGGAGATTTATTAGCTAACTTTTTGAAAATAACCTAATTTCATGAAGTTTCACGAATTTCATATACGAGTTCAGTGAAACAGCTTTATTAAATTTTGGGAGTTAACGACACGGTTTGATTCTTCAAACTTCTGTAGCTACTTCTGTAGCTATCTGTTTGGGCTACTTCTGTAGCCCAAACAAATCGGTCACTATTATATATAATATATAATAACTTAACAATATAGTTTAACTTCCATCGAACTTTGAAAGTAGGTAGTCCTCTTTTTTTGTTAACTGAAAGGTATTTGTATAACACCTTTTTGGTCTATTAATACTGGGAATTTTTAAACAATACGGAACCATCGCGCATTTAAACATCACCAGCTTCACCGCTCAGCATTCCTTGACTCGTAACACGGAACCGCATCGAAGTAGGTCGCTCCCTCATTAGCCTTGTGTATTAATGAGCCAGTTATGTTTATTATGTGTATAAATAAAGGCTATTATTAAATGTTTAGTGACTCGTGTGTAAAGAAACCAAATATATGACTAGCCTGGTCGTTTTGTAAATCGTCAAAGAAAAGCTCATAGCGACGATATACGAGTATACAGCTTTTACCCGTGGCTGGTAGTAAACTTTTTTTTGGAAAATCATATCTTAGCAAATACCTACGTCATAATAACTATCTGTGAGACTTTCAGCTTTCAGCGCAATCCGTTCAGCAGTTAGAGCTTTTTGGGTTGTTCTTTATAATATTCTGATTTAAAACTGATAACTCATTACTTATCAGCATTAAGGCTGGGTTGCACCATCTTACTTTAACTGTGACAAACGTCAAAAATCTGTCAAACTCCATACAAAAATCACTGGTTATCGTCATAGTTACCATTAAAATTGGTGGTGCAACCCACCCTAAAACTTTTTTTACATCAGAAGTGCATGAAAAACACTCCGCTCTTTTTAACAGAGCTATTGAACACCATGAAGGCTGAAAATCGCATTTTTTACACAATTAATTTAATTAAGGCTGAGTTGCACCTACAAACTTTAACCGTAACTATAACGATAGCCGGTGCATTTTGTCCATACAAAATGCACCGGCTATCTCCAAACTCCATAGTTTGACGTTTGTTAAAGTCAAAGTAAAATGGTGCAACCCAGCCTAAGGCTTTAAGCTAACATACAACAGAAAGTAACTCACAATCCATGCACATATTTTAAGCATTTGAATTTCATGGATCAAAGGAATGTCACTTACTCGGTTTTTAACATTGTGACGTACAAACGGCAAGCATTTATCCCTCCTCACTTCAACATAGGAAACCCTCCGGGCTCGGAGCCTTACAAACATGTCCGCGTAAACCTGGCACTTTGATTATAAAGCCAAGCAATTCCTTTGAAATTGTGGGGTAGATAGATAGAACACACGTTAGTACACCACATAAGGCAAGAAAAGAAAAAGAAAGGAACAAAAGATACGACACAATGCGGTCTTATTGCTGTAAAGCAATCTTTTCCAGACAGCTAGTTATGATGTTTTAAAATATTGGGATTATTTCTTAATACCTTCTGCTCTATTTACCGCCTGCGTGGCAAGTAGTGGTAAATAGTTAAGCCTTACTTTTCTCACACAACTAGTTTTTCTGACGTACTTATTACCATGATAATTGTAGTCTACAATAGTACAATAGACATAAGTACCTACATAACCGTTGTAATATTTATAAATGGTTTATTGTTTAGTTCTTCGTACGTTTCATCCGAATGACGTCCACTGCTGGACAAAGGCCTCTCCCAATTTATTTCTTAGTTTATGCTAAATTATATGAAGTTTGTCATTCCATCACGCAAAAACGGATTGATATTGGGGAAATTTAAAATGTAGCACATTCCTTGACTTTCCTTTCTTTTCTAAAACATGCTCGCGAAATTGTGTAACGCGCAAATAGACGCCAGTACTAAATACAGTTGTATAAAACCAGGATATTGGAATGTCTATCTTACTTCATACCTCTCAAGTAGCCCTCTGGACTCAGACGTAGCCTCTTGGCTGCAGACGTCTCGGAGTAATCCCCCCCTGAGAGTTTGAAGTAAAGCTTAGCGCTGATAAGAATTCTGAGGAGGGTAGTCGAATTTAAAGCACGTTCTGTTTGTTTAATACTTCAATTTATTGTTCGATAGACTTTAGGTATAACTCTATCAAGTGTAAAACTTATCGTGGAGATTAATTACATACAATGACCTTCACCGAGCTGATTAATGGATGAAAAGTATTTTATATTCAATTAAATATGTCAATAAATACAATATTTTAAATGTGTTGTCTAAAAAATTTCAGTCCAGAATCGATCGAACGCTATCTATTGCAACAGAAACGATTCGAAAGGAAATAAAAATACTCATAAACAATGCCACACAAAGAGATGTCACTATCTCGTTCGTAGACCACCAAAAAAGAACTTATAATTGCGTCGTCATTTTTAAAAACAGAACATTTAAAAAAAAAAAGTTGTCGACTTTGTTCATTCAGAGGTTAAATAAAGCTATTTACCGAGGAAATGCAGCCATCATTCTCTCTTCCCCGCTGCACGGAAGCGCTTTTGTTTCTTAATTGTATGCAATGGCGGCTTTCGTTTATTTTGAGGTAGGTTTGACACTTACAAATACCATTAACTTTGGTTATCTACTATATAAAAATAAGTCGGGTTTTCCTCCCTGACGCTATAACTCCAGAACGCACGAACCGATTTCCACGGTTTTGCATTCGTTGGAAAGGTCTCGGGCTCCGTGAGGTTTATAGCAAAGAAAATTCGGGAAATGGGGGTAAAACAGGATCCACGCGTACGAAGTCGCGGGCGGCCGCTAGTTATTAATAACATCATTTGCCTTATTATTAACTTACCTACTATATTATACTCGTACAATGATGACATTATTATTTTACTTTGTATGTTTGATTCTCAAAAATACACTCAACTTCAAACTCAAGTAGGTTGTATCTAACGCCCGTATTCACAAACGATACTTGCTAAGTGAAGCAGCAAATCGAACGCACAGCGTTGAATAGAGCTCTATGATTGGTTCATGTGTGACCCTGTGCGTCCACCCGCACTGTGAGACCTCATAGTAATGTATGTGAAAACGGGCGTTAGTTTAGTTAGGGAATAGGCTGCTACCACAGAATAAGTAATAGTACCAAGAGGCTAATTGCCTAAAAAAATTTTTTTAGTCCGTAATGTTTAATATCAAAAAATATTAGATCGATGCGCCCGCGGTGAATCGAGATTCAAGAGTATCGCGATAATACTAAGCAGATGGGCTTGGGGTTCTGTGGCGGTTTCATGAATGAAGAAAGGATTATCGATCATAGTAATAGATCTTAACGTTTCAAGAGCGCTGATGGCTTCTGAGCTGCTGCAGTTAAAATAAATAATTACCCTTCGTCTTTTTTCTTCTTCGCAAAATGTAGAACAAAAAGAGAACTAGGCTATTTTTTAGGAATTTACTGCTTAATAAGCTTTAGTTTGCTAATACTTATTATTATTATTGGTTTTTGGGCCTTTACTTGCGCCAACTCGACCAGGTTTGATCTATTGTGGCAGCCCTTGTCTTTAGAGTTCACTGCTTAGTCCCGTTGAGTCTATAAATTTCCAGATTCTTTGGAGCGTGATATCTGCTATCTCATCCGGGTGCATGATGTGTCGCCCGAGATGGATACTTCTTTTACTCATACGCGGGAAGTACGACCAAAGCACATGCATGGCCGTTTCTTCTTCTGTATGGCAGAATCTGCACAGAGTTTCCTCGGTCATGTTCATGTTCGATTTATGTTTGTTTAGTTTGCAGTGGCCGGTCAGTATTCTAGTCACTGCACAGGCTTTGTATCTTTTGAACTTTAGCAGTTCCTTAGTTACTTTGTTGCTATATCCCTGAATGAGTGCTTTTGAGTGTTTTTGTCCCGATGTAGACTTCCACCACTCAATAGCCTCTTGTTTGCAGAGAGCGGTTAGTAGCGTGGTGGCTCGTTGTTTGGTGATGCCACAGAACGGCAAATACTTAACTGGGAGATAATAATTTGAGTCTGGTCTTTACAAAAATCAATCATCAATGCTACGGAGTTCGTTAATATCCAACTTACTGATTAATCAGTTTGATACAGATACCATTCCGAAGTTAAATCGATGACAAGGTTAAAAACGAATTAGCGCAATATCTAGGTACATAAGTTTCATTAAACTTTGAATACTTAGTAGTTTAATGAAACTTGTAGATACTTACCAAGCCACTAAGTTTCATGAACTGAAAGCTACCTAGTTGTGTAGCCCGCCTTTTTGGTTTGCAATGTCCTAACGTTATGAATTTCTATGTGGACGATATTATTAGGTACGGAACCATAGTCCATATCATCATTACCAGCTTCACCGCTCAGCATTCCTTGACTCGTAACACGGAACCGCATCGAAGTAGGTCGCTCCCTCATTAGCCTTGTGTATTAATGAGCCAGTTATGTTTATAATGTGTATAAATAAAGGCTATTATTAAATGTTTAGTGACTCGTGTGTAAAGAAACCAAATATATGACTAGCCTGGTCGTTTTGTAAATCGTCAAAGAAAAGCTCATAGCGACAATATACGAGTATACAGCTTTTACCCGTGGCTTGCTGGTAGTAAACTTTTTTTTTGGAAAATCATATCTTAGCAAATACCTACGTCATAATAACTATCTGTGAGACTTTCAGCTTCAGCTTCGTTCAGCAGTTTGAGCTTTTTGGGTTGTTCTTTATAATATTCAGATTTATAACTGATTACTCATTACTTATCAGCATTAAGGTTGGGTTGCACCATCTTACTTTAACTGTGACAAACGTCAAAAATCTGTCAAACTCCATACAAAAATCACTGGTTATCGTCATAGTTACCGTTAAAATCGGTGGTGCAACCCACCCTAAAACTTCTTTATCTCAGAAGTGCATGAAAAACACTCCGCTCTTTTTAACAGAGCTATTGAACACCATGAAGGCTGAAAGTCGCATTTTTTACACAATTAATTTAATTAAGGCTGAGTTGCACCTACAAACTTTAACCTTAACTATAACGATAGCCGGTGCATTTTGTATGGAGTTTGACGTTTGTTAAAGTCAAAGTAAAATGGTGCAACCCAGCCTAAGGCTTTAAGCTAACATACAACATAAAGTAATTCACAATCCATGCACTTATTTTAATTATTTGAATTTCATGGATCAAAGGAATGTCAGTTACTCGGTTTTTAACATTGTGACGTACAAACGGCAAGCATTTATCCCTCCTCACTTCAACATAGGAAGCCCTCCGGGCTCGGAGCCTCTTACAAAACATGTCCGCGTAAACCTGGCACTTTGATTATAAAGCCAAGCAATCCTTTTGAAATTGCGGGGTAGATAGATAGAACACACGTTAGTACACCACACAAGACAAGAAAAGAAAAAGAAAGAAACAAGATACGGCACAATGCGGTCTTATTGCTGTAAAACGATCTCTTCCAGACAGCTAGCTATAATGTTTTAAAATACTGGGTTTATTTTATATCTTAATACGTTCTGCCCGTGCCATTATAGTGGTAAATAAATAAGCCTAACTTTTCTAATTCTGACTAGTTTTTCTGACATGTTTCCATAAATGTAGTTTTAATGTGATCGTTGTAATATTTTGTGACAGAAAATAAATGGATAATTAATTATTGTGTTCCTCAGTATCTCCTCTACCATTCTCATACGTTGTAAACGCGAAAGTTTCTGATGCACAAAAAACTAATGGACAGATTTTGGCAAAACTTTGAAATGAAAGCACATACTAGTCTACAAATAACTTTTCGAAAAAACGCGCATAAGATCGTATGTAGTTTCGGTTACGGATACGGTTACGGATATAGGAATAATATTATACCGGTTTCGGTTACGGTTACGGATATCTGTGCTTTAGAATGCTATTTGCAATAGTTGTCCAACACGGTTCATTCATGGCCGCACACTTTACATCGAATAAAAAGTAATAAAAATATACAAATTGATACTAAATGGCATAATAAAGGAAAATCAGGCTGTTATGCCTTTACTTAAAATGCTATACAAAAAACAATTTAAACTGCCTACATCCGAAACTTTTGAATCGGTTACAGTTACGGATATTTTTTTATTTCGGATATCCGAAAGTTTCGGTTACAGTTACGGATATCCATAACATCACTGGTTGGCAGTTCTAAATAGAAAACCAGGATATTGAGTTGTCTATCCTTACTTCATAGTACTTCATACCTCTCAAGTAGCCCTCTGGACTCAGACGGAGCCTCTTGGCTGCAGACGTCTCGGAGTAATCCCTCCCTGAGAGTTTGAAGTAAAGCTTAGCGCTGATAAGAATTCTGAGGAGGGTAGTCGAATTTAAGGCACGTTCGTTTGTTTATACTTCAATTTATTGTTCGAAAATTAAAAAAAAAATTAAATTTAAAAAATAACTTCTCATTGACTGAGATTGTTGCGGCGCTTCTTCCCAGCACTTGCCAAATGTTGGTCTCGAAGCGCTCGTAGGGAAAAAAAGATGATGAGACATGTGCAAGCTCCGTAAGAGCAATTTTTAAAGTTCTTTTTTATATTTGACGATTTGTAAACACTATTTTTAATAAGTAGTCCATGGAAATAAAGGAATTTTGTCTTTGATTTTGATTTTAAAAAGGATTTCTATTGTAAAAATTACTTATAGTTTTGTTAACCCCTCGTGGTGTACTGAATATTTTATGCTTTTGCGAGTGGGTTCACTACAAATCAGTGATGGCGGGGTTAAGTACCCTCGTTCCTGGGATCTCGATTCGGTTTAGTTTGTATTGTTTGACAGACTTTTCTTCCCGCCTTAGGCAGTTTGATTTTTTTCAAGTTGTTTATTTATTTAACTCAATCAAGTGTAAAATTTATCTTTGACTTGTTTCTCTATCCGATGAATCGACAAGAGATTGATTCGATTCGATGGAAATTCGAAAAACATACATATTAATCTATGAACTCATACGATATGCACACATACAATTGTAGTAGAGACGAGAGTTTTACACTTTTTCATTGAGTTATGTACACGGACTACAACAGAATAATTTCAGTCACGACTTTTCAGTCTTAAAGGTTAAATAAAGTTATTAGCTGAGGAAATGCAGCCATCATTCTCTCTTCCCTGCCGCACGGAAGCGCTTTTGTTGCGGTGGCATTCATTTCATTTTGTTTCAAAGTAGGCAATAAGTTAACTTATAAACACTGGTTTTCATCAATAAAACTTCATTCGCATGGAAAAAAATGTTGATAACCGTATTTTTTTTTATTAAAATAGTACACATAACCTTTATTATGTAGAATAAGGGCCCTTTCCCACATCAATAGAGTTTTGCAGGATCCAGTAATTCAAGGACTCGCAAAACTAGTAAAATTCTGTAAATTATCAAAACAATCTAAGATATTGGTACTGGTTTGAAATAAATCAAATTAAGTATTTCTGGATTTGTTTGTAGAGTTCAAAGAAATAAATAAGTAAATAAATATCCTTGGACATTTTACACTGCGCTTGTAGTCCCAAACTAAGCAAAGCTTGTACTATGGGTACTTTCCTCCATAAACCACAACATTAAGTACTATCATCAATCATTAATAACGTTTAACCCTTAGGTACCCGCGTTCTGTTTGCCTCTCGCCAGGTTATTGGAAACTGTGGTCTCCGCTCACAATATCCGTTCCTATGATTATACGCGGGACGTCATTGTGTGCGGTGGCGACTGCCGATGAAGGGTTAATTGATTATACATATAAGTACATAGTTGTGTAGTAGGTAAGAGTATTTTCTACTAATATTATAAATGTGAAAGTTGGTGAGGAAGGATGGACGATTGTCATGCTTAAAAACTAGTGAACCGATTGAGTGATTAAATAGAGACAGCTCTGAGCGTTCTCTCCCACGGGAGATATCCCGTTTTTTGTAGGATCCCATTTAGTAGTATAAGGCTGGGTTGCACCATCTCACTTTGACTTTAACAAACGTCAAAGTAAGATGGTGCAACCCACCCTAAGTGTTTTAATATTAACATTGACACTAACATCCCGTTCGCAGTGTCCCGCAAAAAACCAATACCTTTGAATTTGGGATTCCAATTTAAACACTCACTTGAAAGTTCAGTGTTCACACGACAGTCCAGTTTTGCGGGATTCTGCATTACTGAATCCTGCAAAACTCGACTGTCGTGTTTATAACATTTAACTCTCTGTTTGCTTCCCGCCAGGTTATTGGATGGCTGTGGTCTCCGCTCACAATATCCGTTCCTATGATTACACGCGGGAAGTCATTGTGTGCGGTGGCGACAGCCGATGAAGGGTTAATTGATTATACATATGTAGTTAAACGAGGTCTTCTACTAATATTCTAAACTAGCGGCCGCCCACGACTTCGTACGCGTGGATCCTGTTGGTCCCCTTAGGGGCCGATTTTCATAAAATCCGTTCTTAGTGAGCAACTATGTTCTAAATGGAACCCCCATGCAAAATTTGAGACTCCTAACACAGTAGTTTCTGAGATTTCGTGATGAGTGAGTGAGTCAGTCAGTCAATCAGTCAGTGACCTTTCGCTTTTATAAATATATAGATAGATGTGAAAGTTGATGAGGAAGGGTAGATGATTGTTACTCTTTCATGATTAAACCAGTGAACCGATTTAGATGAAACAAGCGGCCCGCTCTGGCTTCGCAGCGGCAAATTCCTGTAACGAATCAAAAGCCATGAAAATCGGTCCAGTTCTCGAGTTATTGTGTTCAAACACACCTGACTTTAGCCCCGGTTATCCCGTTAATATAGTTTTATCCCGGTTATTAGAAGGGGGACACATGCGCGATAGACTTTTTGTGACAGACCGAAAATGACAACCGAGAGCTAATAACACATTAAATAAAATATTGTGGTTATTGTTAGCAAATTGACATTATATTTGATGTAAAATTCCAACTATTGATTTAATGCTTCATATGCTATAGATCATAAATAAAAATGTGTCTCTATTTCTCCTTCTTTTGGAGAGAAATAGCTAATTCCTGTATGGTTTGATAAATAAGAAAAAGTTTTGTAAAAACTTTATCTAGCTCAATCAATCTGTCAGCTATTGTTCTTTTTTTAAATGTTTTGTTTTATTAATGACCTCTNCTACTGATATAAATTGACTGCAATAACTGTCTATTAAAAGTTATGTTTGTTTACCGATTTGAAATAAAAAAAAAAAAATCAAAGATTCCTAGAGTTCAAAGAAATCTCTGCTTTCATCCATAAACCACTACATTAACCACTGTAATCAATCATTAATAACGTTTAACCCTTAGGTAACCGCGTTCTGTTTCCTCCCGCCAGGTTATTGGAAACTGTGGTCTCCGCTCACAATATCCGTTCCTATGATTACACGCGGGAAGTCATTGTGTGCGGTGGCGACTGCCGATGAAGGGTTAATTGATTTTACATAGTTATGATTATGCTTAAATGAGGTCTTCTACTAATAAGTATTATAAACTAGCGGCCGCCCGCGACTTCGTACGCGTGGATCCTGTTGGTCCCCTTAGGGGCCGATTTTCATAAAATCCGTTCTTAGTGAGCACCTACGTTCTAAATGGAACCCCCATGCAAAATTTGAGACTCCTAACACAGTAGTTTCTGAGATTTCGTGATGAGTGAGTGAGTCAGTCAGCCAATCAGTCAGTGACCTTTCGCTTTTATAAATATATACAGTGTGAGTCACGTTAAAGTGTACATATGAAAATAGATGAAACTAGACCTATTTTTATCGACAAAAAAGAGGTCAAAAATTTTTTGAGATTTTTTTTTATTTTTTTATAGATTTTTTTTTATTCCAATAACTTATTGTAAAGAAAACGTAATAACTTTTAAACTAAGCGGTATATCCTGATAGAATAAAAACAGTAATAATGACAAATAACAGGCAATACTAAAAAAATACATAAAATACACAAAAAATTCCAACAAATAATAAAAAATAATACTTTTTGAAAAAAATCTGCTTTTAAACTCGTGTTTTTTTGGTTATTTGATAAATTTCTCCAAAGAATGCCCCTATAACAGGTGGTTTTTATTACTTTGTATTATTCTCTATCGTATTACCTTTGCAAAACCAAAAATCACATGTCTTTATCCCTATCACAACATTTGCTATGATCGTTTGAACAAAGGCCTGCCACAACATTATTCTCCGCTACAGATAGAGACAATTTTAATTGTAACTAAAATGCTTATTTTACTTCAAAATCTTTTGTTTTTATTTGAAATCTAACTTGTCTTTATCAAAATTACAAATCTAGAGCCATTTTCAGTTTCGTTGTTAACGAAACGTTGAATGGCGCGCCCGGAGAGGTTTAGTTCAAACGATCATTGCAAACGTTGTGATAGGGATAGAGACATGCGATTTTTGGTTTTACGAAGGTAATACGATAGAGAATAATACAAAGTAATAAAAACTACTGGTTATAGGGGCATTTTTTGAAGAAATTTATCAAATAACCAAAAAAATACGAATTTAAAAGCAATTTTTTTTTCAAAAAGTATCATTTTTTATTATTTGTTGGCCTTTTTTGTGTATTTTATGTATTTTTTTAGTATCGCCTGTTATTTATCATTATTAGTGTTTTTATTTTATCAGGATATACCTCTTAGTTTAAAAGTTATAACGTTTTCTTTACAATAAGTTATTGGAAGAAAAAAAATTCTATAAAAAAATAAAAAAAAATCTCAAAAAAATTTTTGACCTCTTTTTTGTCGATAAAATTAGGTTTAGTTTCATCTATTTTCATATGTACACTTTAACGTGACTCACACTGTAGATAGATGTGAAAGTTGATGAGGAAGGGTAGATGATTGTTTACTCTTTCATGATTAAACCAGTGAACCGATTTAGATGAAACAAGCGGCCCGCTCTGGCTTCGTAGCGGCAAATTCCTATAACAAATCAAAAACTCTCCCAGTTCTTGAGTTATGTGTTCAAACACACCTGACTTTAGTCCCGGTTATCCCGATATTATAGTTTTATCCCGGTTTTTAGAAGGGGGACAGACTTTTTGTAACAGACCGAAAATCACAACCGAAAGCTAAAATAACACAATAAATAGAATATTGTGGTTAATGTTAGCAAATTGACATTTAAGTAGGTACCTATATGACGTAAAATTCCATCTATCGATTTAATACTTTATATCTTCTAGATCTGAAATAATAATGACGACTCTTTTTCTCCTTCTTTTGGAGAGAAATAGCTAATTCCTGCCTGTTTTGATAAAGAAGAAAAAGTTTTACTATAATAGCTCAATCAATCTGTCAGCTATTGTTCTTTTTTTGAAATACATATTTTGTTTTTACTATTGACCTCTATTCGCATGTTACCAACTTATACAACAAATGGCGGACAAACGCGAGCTCAATCTAATATTAAATTGATCCGTTTCAGGCTGTATTGTTCAAAAGATGCCAATTAAAAGCGGCGTGTTTGCTGAAACGGCCGACGCCGCGTCTGACATTTCCCGACATGTTTCTGCATTATCGATTGCATTTGTGAACACGCGCCCACTGTAACCTGACCCCTCAGACCCTATACAATCAGCTCTATTCCCCCATTGTCCCGGCAAACAGGGGAGGCGGCGGGGACCAAGTTCTATTAGTCAAGGTGTACGCGAAACACGCACACAGAGGGATGAAATCGCGCATGCGCGCCCCACCACCCCGCCCGCACTTGTCTGAACCGGCAAATTCTCCTACACCCTTGTGGTGACGACTAAACGCAACAACTAGTTCGAATTTCGAATTTTTAAATCTTTTCTTACATGCCAGTGTCTTCTCAGCTTTGGCTTAGTGTTTTTCGCCAAGATGGCGGACTAGAATCGTTTGTAAGGTTTTTAAAATGTTAGTGAGGACCTAGTTACCTCGCCAAGTGAGTGCAAGGACACAGATCAATAATGTCGGACTGATTTCGTGAGGTACTAAGCTGGTCGCTTTCGGAGATTGCTGTTCATGTCAGAAAAAGAAGAGGAGTAGGCTTGCGTCGGTCGAAGACATGACGACGGAGTCCGCGTCGCCAAACCAGGTAAGTGCGAAGTTAATGTTATATTTTATTATCTTTGCCGCAGCGGGCGGGGGCGCGCGGTGTCAAGGACAGTGCCCTTTCGGGTTTTAGACTACGTTATATAACTGAGGACGTCTGGGTTGGATCTAGAATATTTACGTGTTTTACAGGTGTAGATAGAATAATCGATAAAATGGTAACAGTTACTGCTACTAGAATTTGACAAAGAAGACTCTACCAAGAGTTAGAGCGACTATCTCTACATTACTATGGCATTTTATATGGCCGAAAATTGACTATTGCGTGATATTTTCTCTTTTTAATATTTTTATTATGGCAAATCGATACCAATATCTCATGAACCTTCAAAAATACTTTAGATTTAATAGATTTAAATAACTAACTTATACCTGCTTTGGTAGAAATTAATTTTAAACATACATGACTTAAACCTAGCTAGCCAAAAATACTAAACTTTATAAATAGATATCGTAGAATCTTATTCTACTTGATTTATTGATCACATTGTAACAATAGCTACATATTTTAAATACATTTTCTTTGCCAAATATTTAAAATGTCATAGACAAAGATAGACAACTATCTTTATTGTACAGCCTACAGTACAGCAGACGATAATTTTTGTCGCAAAATAGTTCTTATTATCTAAATAATATAATATAACTCAAAGTAGACTGACTGACATAGTGATCTATCAATGCACAGCCCAAACCACAAGACGGATCGGGCTGAAATTTGGCATGCAGGTAGATGTTATGACGTAGGCATCCGCTAAGAAGGGTTTTTACGAAACTCCACACCTAAGGGGGTAAAACGGGATCCACGCGTACGAAGTTGCGGGCGGCCGCTAGTAATGATATAAGATACCACAGTGTAGCTTGATTTGACTCTACCTATATTATATACCTTCAACAGTTCAACCATAGCTTCTGCCATTCTATTGTAGAGGTACAGTCTGCGTCAAATAGTTCGTGACACCCAAAGTAGCCAAAAAGTTCGCAACCCGTCTTTGTAACAATAGACATGTTGACACCACCAATCAATAGACGTACTTTTTAAAACTGTCAAAACGAAACTCTCCCATAGATTTTGTATGGCACTACAATCAAGTGACGTCACTATTTTTTCAACTCAATCAAGCTACTTTTTTTAATAACAATGTAACCAAAAATCATAATTTACGGGTAACTAATTTAAAATTAATTAAGTTCTTATGACCAGAATGAAGTGTCTTTTTAAAAAAAATGTGATTTCGAATTATTGGGGAATGGTGTCAAATTGTCTTTTGGAATAGGGTTGTGTTGTCAACTTTTTGGTCACTCTGTGTGTCACGAACTTTTGACGCTGACTATACCTACATCTATTCTACTAAGGGTGTACTCGACCAAACAAGAGTAAGTTTGACAGTTTCAGTATGGGAAACATGTCAAAACTGACGATTTATTCTGAGATTAATATTTAGAGTAGGCGCACACCGTTGATTTTTAGTTGGCCGATAGTTGTGCCCGATTTTAAATTGTATGAAGAATCGGCCAAATCGAATCGGCGTAGTGTGCGCACTCCCATACATGCCCATACTGATCAACTGCCCGACTAAACTATCGGCCGACGAAAAATCAACGGTGTGCGCCTACTCTAAATATTAATCTCAGAATAAATCGTCAGTTTTGACATATTTCCCATACTGAAACTGTCAATGTGCCAGTTATACCAGTGTTATACTCGGATAAAAGTTTGGTCGAATCGGGCCTAAGTTATAGTATTAGATCGTTTTAGAGCTGATATTCAGTTCAACGACTTATAAAGTTACCTCATTTTAGTTTTTTATTTATAGCTGTTTCATAATAGTTGCAAGAGGTCGTCGGTAAGGTCAAATCGATTTGGGTGTTTTCCCCTTTCATGTGAAATGATAATATCTTGTTCTATAACACACAGCGTAGTGTCAAAGACTTTATGGAACAAGATTATCATAGTGGTGTTAGTTATTAATTTTTGGGACAACAACAAAATCAAGACAGTTGATTCAAACAGTTGAATTTGAAAGAAAAAGTACCTATCTAAAAATAATTGAATTCAAAGAAATCTTATTAAAAAAATCTTTTTTATAATGGCCAGCAATTAATAATATTAGGCTTCTTCCTTTGATGTTATAACGATTATTAATCGCGAAACGAAATCTTCAGTTCGTTAATTTTTCCTTTACAAAATGGCCGGCAAAATAAATTCCCGGCTTTAGAAGATATTCAGGAGGAAAAACCTGAAAAGATTAATCTATTTTAATTTAATGCGCAATTTCCTTCATCACAAAATTGGTTAACTTTTTATTTGGTTCTTGAGAATGAAAAGGTTTATGAAGATTTACGCCTGTTCACAAATGATGCTTGCTTAAGTGAAGCAGCAAATCGAACGCACAGCGTTGAATACATCTCTGTGATTGATTCGTGTGTGACCCTGTGCGTCCACGCGAACTGTGAGACCTCATAGTAATGTTTTGCTTCAACCACATCAACGCGTGCAGATCGCATTTTGTGAATACGGGCGTAAACATCGCTACTTCTAAAGCTGGTTTAAAATACTTTACTAAAGCAAATTTTAAGGTCATTTTCCACAAGTGAAAACTATAGACCTCATATTTCGCAAGCTTTTCCATTTCTAAATCCTTATATACAGTCCACCAAANGTTTTAGACTACGTTATATAACTGAGGACGTCTGGGTTGGATCTAGAATATTTATGTGTTTTACAGGTGTAGATAGAATAAAAGATACAATGGCATTGCTTAGAATTTCACAAAGAAGACTCTACCAAGAGTCAGGACGACTATCTCTACGTTATTATGGCATTTTAATCGTTGATTATGGCCCTTTAGAAGTAAAATCCACTATTGCGTGATATATTTTATTTCTCTTTTCACTATTTATATTAGGTAAATCGATACCAATATCTATTGAACAAAAATTGCGTTGAGACTTAATTGATTAATTGGTATAAATGACTAACTTTCTATTAATATCGAATCTTATTCAACTTGATTTTATTGATCGCATTGTAATAATAGCTACATATTTTAAATACATTTTCGTTGCCAAATATACTACTTATATCATAGACAAAGATAGACAACTATCTTTATTGTACAGTCTACAGACTATAATTTTTTGTTGCAAAACCGTTCTTAATATTAATGATATAAGATACCACAGTGTAGCTTGATTTGACTCTACCTATATTGTTCACCGGCAACCATACCTTCTGCCATTTTATTCTAGAGGTACAGTCAGCATCAAATAGTTCGTAACACCCAAAGTGGCCAAAAAGTTCGCAACCCGTCTTTGTAACAATAGACATGTTGATACCACCAATCAACTGACGTACTTTTTAAAACTGTCAAAACGAAACTCTCCCATAGATTTTGTATGGCACAACAAGCAAGTGAGGTCACTATTTTTTCAACTCAATCAAGCTACTTTTTTTAATTACAATGTGACCAAAAATCATAATTTACGGGTAATTTAAAATTAATTAAGTTCTTATGACCGGAATGAAGTGTCTTTATAAAAAAAATGTGATTTCGAATTATTGGGGAATGGTGTCATATTGTCTATTGGAATAGGGTTGTGTTGTCAACTTTTTGGTCACTGTAGGTGTCACGAACTATTTGACGCTGACTATACCTACCTACATATATACTACTAGAGGTGGATTCGACCAAACAAGAGTAAGAGTAGGCGCACACCGTTGATTTTTAGTTGGCCGATAGTTGTGCCCGATTTAAAATTGTATGAAGAATCGGCCAAATCGAATCGGCGTAGTGTGCGCACTCCCATACATGCCCATACTGATCAACTGCCCGACTAAACTATCGGCCGACGAAAAATCAACGGTGTGCGCCTACTCTAAATATTAATCTCAGAATAATCGTCAGTTTTGACATATTTCCCATACTGAAACTGTCAATGTGCCAGTTATAGCTGTGTGCAGTGCATACCAGTGTGCAGTTTGGGTGTTTTCCCCTTTCATGTGAAATGATATCTTGTTCTATAAAGTCTTTGACACCCCGCTGTGTGTCAAAGACTTTATGGAACAAGATTATCATAGTGGTGTTAGTTATTAATTTTTGAGACAACAACAAAATCAAGACAGTTGATTCAAACAGTTGAATTTGAAAGAAAAAGTACCTATCTAAAAATAATTGAATTCAAAGAAATCTTATTAAAAAAATCTTTTTTATAATGGCCAGCAATTATTAATATTAGGCTTCTTCCTTTGATGTTATAACAATTATTAATCGCGAAACCAAATCTTCAGTTCGTTAATTTTTCATTTACAAAATGGCCGGCAAAATAAATTCCCGGCTTTAGAAGATTTTCAGGAGGAAAAACCTGAAAAGATTAATCTATTTTAATATAATGCGCAATTTCCTTCATCACAAAATTGGTTAACTTTTATTTGATTCTTGAGAATGAAAACGTTTATAAATATTTACGCCTGTATTCACAAACGATGATTGCTTAAGTGAAGCAGCAAATCGAACGCACAGCGTTAAATAGAGCTCTGTGATTGGTTCGTGTGCCACCCTGTGCAATTTTCGCGCACTGTGAGACCTCATAGTAATGTTTGTGAATAAGGACTTTAGTGTATGAAGAGTGGACTTCAGTCAGACTCTTTAATTTTGATGCAAAATATAAACACGGGGTTTAATTTAATAATTTATTTATTTATTTCATTATTTCCCTAAAGTTGACAAAATTTACGCCCGTATTCACAAACAATGCTTGCTTAAGTGAAGCAGCAAATCGAACGCACAGCGTTTAATAGAGCTCTGTGATTGGTTCGTATATCACCCTGTGCAATTTTCGCGCACTGTGAGACGTCATAGTAATGTTTGTGAATAAGGACTTTAGTGTATGAAGAGTGGACTTCAGTCAGACTCTTTAATTTTGTTGCAAAATATAAACACGGGGTTTAATTTAATAAGCAGTAATTAGCAAGACATTTGGAAAACTCCAATTCCAAAAATGATTACTTACAAACTCAAACTCCCAAAACTCCAATTTGCCAAAACAATTAGTTGCTATATCGAAAGACAAGAGATCCCTTTTGCCCTAGTTAAGTTTATTGGAAATATTTCCGTCTTTGACACTTCACTTTCCCAATAATTGAATCAATTAGTCCGGGAAGCCTCCGACCGATCTAATAAGGCAGTTTTAGACTTGATTTTCCTGGAAATAGCAGGGAATTTTAATGGAAAATTATCTGGAAAAAGCGTTGCAACTAGAGCGAGGTAATTTCAAGTTTTAAGAGGAGCAATATTACTATTAGGCTACAACTAAAAAGCTTATTTCTAGAATAGGAAACGTGTTTCGCCGCTGTCTATAATGGAAAAGAGAGACTAAACTTAAGACCGAAGAGACCAATGCCTGCAACCAAACTAGGAACAAATACACAAAACAGAACATTAACACTCGTATTCACAAACGATGCTTAAGTGAAGCAGCAAATCGAACGCACAGCGTTGAATACATCTCTGTGATTGATTCGTGTGTGACCCTGTGCGTCCACGCGAACTGTGAGACCTCATAGTAATGTTTTGCTTCAACCACATCAACGCGTGCAGATCGCATTTTGTGAATACGGGCGTAAACATCGCTACTTCTAAAGCTGGTTTAAAATACTTTACTTTTTTTTTTTTTTTTTTTTTGATTTTCTGCTTCATGGCAATCTGTTTTTTCAACAATAAGCCACTTCTTTGGTTGATTCCTCAGACTATGTTTTCTTCGAGAGCCATACTTGTGTGAAAATTCATTTCACACGACTCTCTTAATGTCAGGTGGTAAATCTTTTATGTAGGCTCGGTATGTCATTTCTCTTTAGCCGGGTGTGCTGAAGAGCGCCTTCCCCACTCAGAGCGTGCGCTAAGTTGTTAACATGGGCGGTCAGCTTCTCCTGGTATTTCAGGCTGTTCTGGGCTATTTCCTGCCGAACTGTTTTTAGGCCGAGGTCGAGGTATATGTATCTATTACTTATACAATGTGGAATTCCAAACATTATTCGCAGAGCTTTGGTCTGGAATCTCTCCAGGATATCTATATTACTGTTGCTGGCCGTTCCCCACAGTTGTATACCGTAAGTCCAGATCGGTTTTATGGTAGTTTTGTACACTAGCATCTTGCTGCTAGGACTTAATTGTGATTGGCGTCCCATTAACCAGTTCAGTGACCGCAGCCTTCCATCCAGTTGTTTGCGCTTCGTCCAAATATGTTTCTGCCACGTAAGTTTCCTGTCTAGGTGCATGCCCAAGTATTTTGCGTTATTGTCTTGAGGGATAACTTTGCAGTTTAGCGTTACTGGTGGACATGTCTCTTTCCTGAGTGTGAATGTTACATGTACCGATTTGCTCTCATTGGCTCTTATTCTCCAACGCTGCAGCCACTTCTCAACTTCTGTCAAGTGTTTTTGCAACTGTGATGATGCTGTTTCTGGGTTGCTATGAGCTGACAGTAGCGCCGTATCATCAGCATATGTCGCAGTCGTGGTGTAATCAGTTGTTGGGATATCTGCTGTGAAGATGAGGTNTTTTCCATTTCTAAATCCTTATATACAGTCCACCAAATGGTCTCATAAAACTTAATTCCAAAGCAGAATTATCGGTTTCCTTTGCACTTGGCACTGCTTTCCTATTCAATCCCCGTACAGTCCACCAAATGTAATTTAAAATCTTAATTCCGAGCAGTAGTGATGTGTTTCCCCTGCACTTGGCACGGTGAAGCCATACGAGGAGTCAAGGTCTGCGGATCGCCTTGCAACAATCTCTGCGTAATCGGATTAGCGTAATAGCCTGGATCCAGGACTGGGGTCGATTACGACCTTCAGGGTTCAGTGGGTGGCAAATGGAGCAGTTAAAATTGGGTAGATGACACCATTAACGAATTTTTAGGAGTATATCTTCTTCTAATTTAGAAGAAGATATATGGGTTGATTGACTCCGGCTTTTAAGTATCTATCCAGCAAAAATATTTAATCGCATATACCTATCAGCTTGAGAATATCTGGGATCCACAGATCCTGATCCTCCCACAAAAAAAAACTACATCTCACTTAACACCAGGTGCTATTGCGGTTAAATACCTGCCTTGTCTAAAAAAATCCCTCAGATCAGAAGATGCCTTCGGCTAACCTAACGTGGTTGCCCAAAAAGAAATAGTATTTTGTAATTTAGAGCGTACCTACGTGAAACGATGCTTGCTTAAGTGAAGCAACAAATCGAACGCACGGCGTTGAATAGAGCTCTGTGATTAGTTCGTGTGTGACCCTGTGCGTCCACGCGCACTGTGAGACCTCATAGTAATGTTTGAGAATACGGGCGTTAAATATCTGACATCAGGTTTGTGACAACTCATACATACTATAGAAAGAGACAAGGATAAATTCGGAGTGACCCATTTCCACACAATAGCCTCATGGGGCGTAAAGCTTAGTTAATTCCATTTGGAGGCAGTGTCACAATCTCCTTCCGTTCGTATCCGGCACCGCTGTGACAGCATATTGTCTCCCGCGGTGCTGGAAATAGCAATCGTGGATGTTGATTTGTTACATTCTTTTGTTTATATAAGTTGTACTAAAACCGTATAGAAGGGCTTTTTCGCACGGAGATATCCCGATTTTTGAAGAATCTTTTTTTGCAGGACGGGATCCTAGATAATCCTTTTAGTAGTAACATTCAGAAAAACATCCCGCTTGCAGTGTCCCGCAAATAACCGAACCGTGCGAATTTCCAAATTTCAAATAGGTACATACATAATTATTGTGTCACACTTGTGTCTTTCTTGAGTGTTTCTTGTGTCTTTCTTGTGTCTATCTTGTGTCACACTTGTGCCTCTCTTGTGTCACACTTATGTCCTGTACACAAGACAGTCTGTTTGCCGTGGGTAAGGGCTCTAAATGTTAACATTTTCCCACATAATGTATTTTACCCCAAAACTCGCTTGGTAGTAAAAAGTCCCATCTTATTCCCTAGACTATTCTATCAGACACCCAAAGGTATGCAACGCCATAATTAAAAGTTTAACTCCCAGTTGTTTGTTCGCGAATTAAACTTTATACTTCGATAATTTGCAAACTTCATAATTAGAGCAATTAGTATGGCGTGTATGATATGGTGTCGTCATTAAGGAGTGGTTTTGCCAAGGCCCTACTTTTACTGTGGGGAGGCACGAAAATGGTTTACAGCGCTATATACTGCCCTTTTAGGTCGGGTTATAACTGGTTAAAATAAAGGCCGAGTTGCAACATTTTACTTTAACTTTAAAAAACGTCAAAAATCTGTCAAACTCCATACAAAAAGCACCGGTTACCGTTAGTTACGGTTAAAGTTAGGTGGTGCAACTCAACGTAAGGGTTCGGTCAAACCAACGCGTGCAGATCGCGTCGGCGATGGCGATCACTGATCGCCGCGACCATTGACAGGACGCGTTGATGTGAACTGATAGCTACAAATTCATACACGACATCTGATCGCCATCGCGCACGCAGGCTATACGCGTTGGTTTGGCCGAACATTTAGTGAAGCGGTTTAGTAGTTTACTGACCTTCATTATTTATTTTTCTACCATAAGGGATAATAACCCTGGTAATAAAATATTTTATGGGGCACTAGCAGCGTCTGACATGGCTCAATCAGGTCAACGGTTTTACGTGCCTTTTAAGGCACAGAACTTCACTCAGTTCTTTTTCTAGTAATTTTCTGATAACTATTATTATGAATAATATTTTGAAATTATCCATTTAACGCTTTACTTTCTTAATGAAAATTCGCATCATCATTTGGTCCCTGATTCGAACGTTCGATGAATTGTATTAATGTAATTGTGATAGGCTAATGCATACTTAGTGTGTTTCGGACAGATCGAATTTATACGGGGCACTGCAAACCGTGCTGGAAGACGTAGTGTGGGCAGGCCTCCTACTAGGTGGACCGACGATCTGGTAAAGGTCGCGGGAAGAGCCTAGATGCGGGCAGCGCAGGATCGCTCATTATGGAAAACCTTGAGTGAGGCCTTTGTCCAACAGTGGAAGTCATTTGGCTGAAACGAACGACTGCAAACCGTATGTTCGTGTGAATTTTTAGTATTGAAACCGTATAATACTATGTACTAATAAAAACGTGAGAAAGTGAGAAAGAGACATAAGAGGGATTTTATAAAGATTCTTTCCAACTATTCAAAACTTGTATACCCTCAAAATTTAAGCAAGGAGCTTTTCAAGCACGAGAAAAAGAAAATAGTTGAAGCTTCCATCAAGTTTTGCAGCGAAAATGTCGTCAGCACTGAAATTTAAATATGAATGAGCTTAATTTAAATATTATTAAGGATCTGATGCGTGACATGCATACGCTTCATTATGCACCCCTAGATTATAGAGATAGGTAAGCAGACATGGTTTAGAATAATTTATGTCTTGGACTCTAAAACTACCTAGGCCCCTAGGCAAAGATATTAGAATACGTGAATGTGTAAATTTTGATATCGATTCGCTCTATCGTGTTTTCGCTGCGCAGTTAGGTACTTCGATAAGTGATGCGTATTTGAAATCGAATCTATCATGAGTATTGTATTACTTTATCCAGAGGGGTTGCCCTATCATGGCCAGTACGATAGGATAGGCTTGTCTTTTCATTATTCGATAACATCATCATCATCATTTCAGCCATAGGACGTCCACTGCTGAACCTCCTAATAGGCCTCCCCCAATGCTTTCCATGTTGATCGATTGGTAGCGGCCTGCGTCCAGCGCTTCCCTGCTACCTTTACGATGTCGTCGGTCCACCTTGTAGGTGGACGTCTCACGCTGCGTTTTCCGGTACGCGGCCTCCACTCCAGAACCTTTCTGCCCCATCGGCCGTCAGTTCTGCGTACTATGTGCCCTGCCCATTGCCACTTCAGCTTGCTAATCGGTCGGGCTAATTATTCGAATATACTTATTATCTATCGATAATGTCTCAATAAGATGGTTAAAACCGTAATATAAGCATTGGTCGATCTATCTTAAACATTTTTCATGTCCCTAGGTTGTCTGGAAAATACCATTTCCTAGCGATAAGACCGTCTAAATTGTACCATTTCAATTACGAGTATTCCTAATTTCCTAACTTGCCTCCATTGGTTTTACCGATAAATACAAACTTCCACAATACACTGACTTCCTAATTAACATTTGAAATGTCCATAGAATGCACGAGCGAGGTTCCATAATACAAATGGGAAACATGTAGATTTACAGCTGAAGCGTGTGTGTGTTGTAGAAGTACTAAAGTCTACACTTCTTGAACAATGGTCAAAGTGGATTAAAGTTAATGTTAGTTTATGCCTGTTAGCTAAAGTTTCCAGAACGGTACAGTTTATAAATTAACTATATTAGATTATAGGATTGAACTGGGCAGGCCGCTACCAATAGATCAACATGAAAAACTTATGGCATTAAGCTCGCCTTTTTGTACTGAACATTGTTGTGAGTGCAATAAAGTCTTTAAATAAATAAATAAATAAAATCATTAAGGAAGGCCTATGTTCAGCAGTGGACGTCCTGTGGCTGAAATAATGATGATGATGATAGGATTGAAAGGGGGAAAATAACGATAGTTTCATTGTTAGTAGGCATAACATTTACTTACACACGATTATCTAATTTATGTTCCTATCTAAGCACAATAGCATAAATACATTAACTAGTATGATTAAGACCATATTAATTAGGTACCATCACCAACTATAATCACATACTCAAACATTGGTTAAACTAACTTATCAAGCTCAATAATACGTATGAACGGAATTAAATTGACCCTTCACAACTCCTAATATCCTCAACTACGTCATAATGACATTTATCGACATGAAAACCCCATAGATCTGAGTGATAGCGCCCCCTATGGCTCCCAGATTGCGTTTTATAATAACACCCAGGTTATTACAGCAAGTATAGGTACAGTCAGCGTCAAATATTTCGTGACACCCAAAGTAGCCAAAAAGTTGACAACCAATAGGCTAGTTTCCTAAAAAAAATTACTTTTAGTCCGTAAATTTTAATATAAAAAAATATTGGACACGTATACATATTTTTAATTATCAATCAAACACATAAGTTCAAAGTTATGGTGCGTTGAAGTTCCACGCGACGTCACAAAGTGCTGCAATTTTAAGCACTCATTGACGTCACGGGCCTCTTCTTTTGAACTTTGGCGCGCTGTATCTCTTTGAATTTTCATTAGTTTGAAAAAGTGAAAAATGGGTGTCGAGTATTTTTTGATAAGTTAACTGACGGACTAATTAAAACAAAGACGCGTTGCGAACTTTTTGGCCACTTTTGGTGTCACGATCTATTTGACGCTGACTGTACCATAGGCCGTATTTCCCGGCAGTCGAGGGGTTAAATCCTTCCCCCTTGGAGTTCCGGGAAAGTGTCATTATACAGTGTGAGTCACGTTAAAGTGTACATATGAAAATATGTGAAACTAGACCTATTTTTATCGACAAAAAAGACGTCAAAAAATTTTTCAGATTTTTTTTTAATTTTTTATAGAAATTTTTTTNTGTTTATACCTAATGTGTGCCTTTTCAGGCATAGAGGCTTTTTTTAGTTCTTTTTCTAGCAATTTTCTGATAACTACCTATATTCTGAATAATTTTTTGAAATTATCCATGTCACGAAAATTCGCATCATCTTTTGGTCCCTGATTCGAACGTTCGATGAATTGTATTAATGTAATTGTGATAGGCTAATGCATAGTGTGTTTCGGACAGATCGAATTTTTGCGGGGCACTGCAAACCGTAAGTTCGTGTGAATTTTTAGTATTAAAACCGTATAATACTATGTACTAATAAAAACTTGAGAAAGTGAGAAAGAGTCATAAGAGGGATTTTATAAAGGATCTTTACAACTATTCAAAACTTGTATACCCTCAAAATTTAAGCAAGGAGCTTTTCAAGCACGAGAAAAAGAAAATAGTTGAAGCTTCCATCAAGTTTTGCAGCGAAAATGTCGTCAGCACAGAAATTTAAATATGAATGAGCTTAATTTAAATATTATTAAGGATCTGATGCGTGACATGCATACGCTTCATTATGCACCCCTAGATTATAGAGATAGGTAAGCAGACATGGTTTAGAATAATTTATGTCTTGGACTCTTCTTTTCTAGTCTTACGTAAATATTCTAAACTACCTAGGCCCCTAGGCAAAGATATTAGAATACGTGAATGCGTAAATTCTGAAATCGATTCGCTCTTTCGTGTTTTCGCTGCGCAGATACTTCGATAAGTGATGCGTATTTGAAATCGAATCTATCATGAGTATTACTTTATCCAGAGGGATAGGTTTGTCTTTTCATTATTCGATATACTTATTGATTATCTATCGATAAATCTATACACTATAATAAATCTGTAGAGAGGTCAATTCTGTACATGAAATATATTTTCAAAATAACTATCAGGGAGTGATTAGTGATCGATACTGATACCAAAAAGGCAATCAGTAAAATTTTTGTCTGTCTGTCTGTCTGTCAGTCTGTCTGTCTGTCTTATAGAAACAAAAACTACTGGATGGATTTTAACGAAACTTGGTACAATTATTCTTCATAGCTACTCCTGGGCAGGTTATTTTTCATATTCTTTTGTATGAAAAATCTAAGCCGCTTAAGTTAGACGCTTGAAATTTGGCATGCAGGTACCTTAGTAAACTTAAAGCTTAGTTACAACAGGATATTGCAAAATTCCCACGGTAACGGGAGTTAGCGGGAAAAAACATTTGTATGAAAAAATCTAAACCGCGTAAGATAGATGAAGGGGGTAAAACGGGATCCACGCGTACGAAGTCGCGGGCGGCCGCTAGTGTCTCAATAAGATGGTTAAAGACGTGATTTATGTACCTATTGGTCGATTTATCTTAAACATTTTTCCTGTCACTAGGTTGTCTGGAAGATACAATTTCCTAGCGATGAGACCGTCTAAATTGTACCATTTCAATTACGAGTATTCCTAACTTGCCTACATTGGTTTTACCGATAAATACAAACTTCCACAATACACTTCCTAATTAACATTTGAAATGCAACTGTACAATGCACGAGCGAGGTTCCAGAATACAAATGGGAAACATGTAGAGTTACTGCTGAAGCGTGTGTGTGTTGTAGGAGTACTAAAGTCTACACTTCTTGAACAATGGTCAAACTGGATTAAAGTTAATGTTAGTTTATGCCTGTTAGCTAAAGTTTCCAGAACGGTACTGTTCGGAACCGATAGGTGGACCAACCTCTTTTTGATATTGTTTATGTTTTTATATTTTTTTTACTCTTTTTGATACCTTTTGTTTTTTAGTTTTGAAGGATATACAGTCGTGGTCAACTAATTAGGGACAGATAGAATACTAAGCAATATTAAGTGTTCATATCCTATTATTGTAAGCTTCATTCGATATTACTGACTGTTACTTTGTAAACATATTGACTATCAAGTACTCTAGTTAACAGAATACAATAACAACAAAAAAAACTTACTAACTTAATAAAAAATCTTAATCAAATCACATGAATCGGTAATTATGGTACGGACGGTCTGGCCACCTAATTAGGGACGCTTAAGTTTTTCCTTCTAAATTAAAAAAATAAAAAGTAATAACTTTTATTTTATTCATTTATAATTTCGGCGTCAATTTGAAAAGCGATATTCTTATCTTGCGAGTTAAAAACGCATCAAATAATTAAAGGTAATGGGCTGAAGGAAAAGCAACAATGCGCTTAGTTATAATCGATCTTTATCAGCGTGGATGGCCATACCGGTAAATTGCAGATCATCTTAAATGTTTCAAAAAACATGAATCTACCATGCAGTGGCTTATTTCAAAATCATGAAACCACAGAAAGTGTGCCTAGAAGGAAGAGGCCAATAAAAACAACCCCACAAGATGATCGCAGAATGGTCACTCTCGCAAAGAGAGACTCCTTTAGGGATTCCGTTCTGATCAAGAGCGAGGTTTTTGGACCAGAACCGACTGCTGGAGTATCTAAACATAGTGGCGGCAATATTAAAATCTGGGGCTATTTTTCTGGACATAGAGTGTGACCTATAAAAACAACTGAAGTTAAACTTGAGCAATTCCAATACAAATAAATATTGGAGAAAACGATGCTATCGTATGCTGAAGAAGTCTTACCAGTCTCATGAACATTTCAACACGATAACGACCCAAAACATACCGCGTACTCTGTTTAATCGTTCCTAGCGCAACAGTCAGTGACAGTCTCAGATCANAAAAAATTAAAAAAAAATCTCAAAAAATTTTTGACCTCTTTTTTGTCGATAAAAATAGGTCTAGTTTCACATATTTTCATATGTACACTTTAACGTGACTCACACTGTATTAATAAATTATGAAATGACGATTATTTTCGCGAAATTATTGGTTGTGACTAAGCTTGCATTTTAGGAAATGAAAGTACTTCTTGAAATACAAATTTATAACTATTTGATTTAGGGCTGATTTTTAAATCCTCTGATATCTTTTATCTGAAGAAACCTTGTCATTTTGACATATTTCCCATACTGAAACTGACAATGTGCCAAACTTATTCTTCAGTTAAAAATTATCTCACGATTGAAAAATCAGCCCTTAATGTATTCTTCTTCATTTCTTTTTTCAGGGATAAAGATAAATATTGGTCCTCGAAAAAGTTCTTAAAGTTCGTATTACCAATCCATTTGCCAATAATATTTTTTATTTGTGAAAAAGTGTGTTTAAAACGGAATATATTTTCATTAATAAACCACACGATTTTCCGTAGGATATACGGGTTTATTGAATGGCATAGACAATACAAATGGGCCAAGGACAAACCCCCCATTCCCGGGTGAAGGCCAAAGGAACCTCGGGTACTGTTGTATGTTGCGAAAAACAATAGAAAGTTTCCACGAATATACCACTTTATGGAATTTATGTCGTTCAGGGGAATATTTTTAAAACTTCGGAAATATTAAAATTTGTTGAAAAGAAATGGTATATGCTTTCAAAATAAAAAGGTTATTTCTGACTCAATTTATTTAGTTTTATTTAATTTTTTAGCGTTAAGAGTTGCGTCTCAAATTCACCTATTTCTTAAAAAGATTTCAATTCTGAATGGAATTAGTAATGAGGCTCAAAAAGATAAAAGTTGTTGCACCATTTATTGGTGCGATACTTACGAAGATTTTTTTTTTCACTTTAAACATCAAGATTTAATCTTACCTACTAACTGTGGCCACTTTTAAAATTTCTGATAGTGTACCTACGTAGGTACACTATAATAAGTACTAGCTAAATAACTAACTTATCATTCATATACCTACCTACTTATGATTATTATCATCAGCATATCAGCCTAAGTCAATAACATTACTGGACGGACACATGCCATACACGCAAGCACGACCTCCCACATTTCAATATTACTGCAAGTCTACCTGTTTATGAAAGTCCATCAAGCATCTCCATTCAAAACCTATTTTTACCCTTTCATTTGTTCTGCGATAGCTATGTCGAGTCTATTGTCAATTACCAGCCTACTTTAGCTTTGTTTTATCGATTAGAGCTAATCGAGTCGTAGTCTCTAATCGAGAACCTATTCACACCTTCCATCGGTTCTGCGATATAATGGCTGATCTATTGTCACTATAGCTTCTACCTGCCTAGTTTACTCGTATACCTATATCGATTAGAAAGTCCTTGAAACGATCAGCTCTCCCGGGCGAGGGAGGCCTTCGGGGAAAACGTCCCTGGCCTATTTATGGAATCCGTTCCATTTTGACGTCCTCTAAAATACATTTATGTCTGGAGACAGAGAAAATATTGATAAAATTATTATTTTAAATTTTACATGTGTAGATTATTTCAAAATTAAAATCAAAATCAAAAGTATTAAAATTAACCTTATGATAATAAAAAACGCCTCCATATTCTTAGAAAATTCCTATATAAGAAAGTCACAATGCCTATCTCATACTCAAATGTCTCGTACCTACATGCAATGCGTACATACATCTAACCGCCTCTGTGGTCTAGTGGTAAGACCACCTGCTTCAGACGCAGAGGTCCCGGGTTCGATTCACAGTGGGGGCAGATTTTTCTGTACAGTTTGGTTGCTGGTAGGGCTTGTTCTAAGTCCGCCTGGCTGGCTAGCTACCACCATCTTACCTAAGTCTGTCGCCATAACAACAATGTTAACAGCATTGTTGTGTTTCGGCAGTTAGAGGTAAGAGATAGCCAGTTCCTCCGTGGTTGAGGATTCCGGGTGAAGCTCGCTTCCACTTTCGGCCTGATCGTCACTTACTATCAGGTGAGATACAGGCCAAGAGCTTCCTTGTTGTGGATAAAAAAAAATGTTTAAATCTAGGTCTACTTCATCACACTCATAAAATTCTATCTATTCCATTTTTTACCATATTTTAACGAGAAACCACCTTTCTTAGAAAACACATAAGAAATAATAACCAAGGTTATTCCAAGCTAAGTAGGTACCGACGGCAGAATGTTTTCCTACGCCTCATTTGTCAAGTACGGTGCACAAAAGCAGACTAGACGCGTCGAGGGCGGTTTTGTTTGTTTTGCTGACGGTACTCTGTATTCTGTAACTACAGGCTCTATAAAGAACTGCAAAGAATCAACATTTGCAATGGTTGAGGTGCAAGGCTACATCATTTTTGGTTTAGTATTTTACTATTTTTACTATGCAATAGATCTTAAATATGCTGACTGTAGAAGAAACTATTCTGCCTTTAACTTTTTTTTCGACTAGACTAAACGATGTCATTTACATTATGTAGGGTAGAAGTACCAGTTTTGGCCATCTTTACAATCGCTGCCAAAAAAGATAGTAAAATTTTCATTAGGGTTTTTTTGTTAGTTACTTAATAATGTATTTCTTTCTAGCTCAAATAATTATTATAAAAAATAAAGTAATCGTTTGTTCTAATCCTGCCTTGTATTTTTCTTTCAAAGATTTGCTTAAATTGCGGCGTCATTAGCTTTTATTGTTTCATATTACTTTATAGCTCCAATTCAATACAGTTGCTAACTTACATTGTTCAGCAGTACAGACGACACGGTGGCTTCTTATGACCAATAGCAATAGAGGCGATTTTTCAACAAAATTGTACTTTAATGTGCTGTCGCCTGTAACAGTTATAAAAATGGCGTGTTCTTTGCAAATAATAAACGACATTTGCCAAGTTTTAGCCGCTTTTGTCTTCAATATCGCAAACTTTGCTCATAAAAGGCAGTTTGTTAGAAAATTACGTAAAAATATACCTACCACGTCGACAGTAATAAATGAAAATTGGTTCTAGGAAACCTTGCAAAAAATATTAGTATACTAGCTTTTGCCCGCGGCTTCACCCGCGTGAAATTTAGTTTGCCACAGATCGTCACAAATTATAGCCTATATGTTATTCTGGGTTATATAGAATAATACTGTAAAGTTTTATCAAAATCTGTTCAGTGGTTTTTGCGTGAAAGAGTAACAAACATGTTAACATCCAGACATCCTTACAAACTTTCGCATTTATAATATTAGTAAGATAAGACGAGTACTTCACATACCTTGTGTATGATAAAGATTAAATAAATAATGTGGAAAATTTTAGATGGGTTATCAATAATGAGAAGCTCTAGAAACTTCGGAAATATATCTACTATCTGCGAATCCTTTAAAAAAATCCAAGGACCTTCAAAAAATCTTACTCAACCTTTAATGTAGGGCAATGCAAACGCGACAATTTTAGTCTCACAAAGGTGTCACACCCTCCCGAGGACCCTTAAGTGGCCCACTACTTCAGTTTCCAAGTCACTGATCAGCCCTCGATGACGTCACAATGACGTAGCGGTATCGGTGCCAGGGGTGCACATCAATCCACCCCGGCTTAGATGGATTGATAAGTAAACTCAGGGGTGAATAAAGTGTAGTGAGGATTGATTTGTTGGGCAGTTTGTGAGGATAGTTTGTTTGGATAAAAACAATCGATACCTGCTGGCTATCGATCCAGTACAAAATGTTTACACGTGGCTCAGCACAACAGCTTCAGTAGCAGATTTGAATCTTATTGGAGCCATATTTGGTGTTGAAATTATGGGACGTTCGTGGTGTTTGAAAATTTATTTGCTTAAATCTTGAATAGGTATAAAGCTCTCGTGTTTTTAACAAAAATCCTCAAAAACAGCTTTTTGTAAATCCAAATTTTTTATAATCCAGAAGGTCTGAGATTAAACTGGGCGTAAACTGTATATCTTACCCCTAGAAAGGTGATAAGGGTTTTTCAAGGGTACAATAGGTACTTCCCTATTGAATGTTATATGTTTGCATAAAATACGAAAATTACAATATGAATTTGGTAACTGAATTGGTCGCTTTTCAATTGACAAAATATCATGATATTAAAGAAAAACATACCTAAATCTTCATGCATTAATGTCGGAAATTAATTACTAATTTAAAACCCACACCATTCTAACATTCCTTTAAAAGACATCCAACAAAGAATAACTTAGCAGAGCTATTCTTTCAAACTTTTTACTTTGCCCAACAAAACCTGGTCTGCATACAAATCACTGACACCCCTCAGAGGGCGCCACCCTCCCATGGGGTGAAGCGCCGGCCTGTCTACCCCACTGCAACTGCAGGACAGTAAATGACATTAAAACGTTTATATTCCACCTACAAAATGTATAAAGTTTGCTGCACACTTTACATGGAATGAAGACTTCTAGAATGCCCACGCAGGTGGGCCGTTGTAAGGACAATCTGTCCAGGTGGGGATTCTTGGATGGCTTAAACTTGGAGTGAAAGTGTGGTTTTGTTCCCCAGTCGACGAAGCTCATGATGTCGTGCCCTGCGTGCCCAAATAACTGCACGCAGGAAGATTTAATGAAGGCTACTGACAATGCCACTCTTGTAGCGGAGTTTTGGGCTGACACTGTGTAGGTTTGTTGTTGACACGACAAAGAAGAAGAATCAAAAGTAAATATTTATACATGAACATGTAAAAAATAAACTAAATATGATAATGTGAGCTGAGTTATTGACAGAAAAGGTCCCCGTCTCAGAATGTGTCACGATGATTTTCAATCGTCACTAAAGTATGAGAGTTGTAGGGGCTAGGCTAACAGTGCATTATAGACAGCTGACTGAATGCGTCAAAAATTAGCTGCAAGTACCTATGTATTGCCTACCTTGAAATTAAATGGAGTCATAATATGTTTAAAAAAATATACAAAAAAAATATTATGTGGTATAAAAAAACTGTTGTACATACCTATAAAATACAAAACTGTACGAATTAATAGTTATAAATTGTATTTTTGCCTATCTTACAAGCTGTATTTTTTTGGTAAAATAATAAAATTGTATTCGAAACGTTCACTGTAATTTTCTTAACAATAAAATATTTGTCTACCACAGGGTTGGAACAAGACACGTCACTCAAATTACAAAGTTTTCTCATCAATAAAATAGAAATATTTCCCAATCGTTTCATCCTATTTCTTTTATTTTTAGGGTATAATAGAGACAATGTCCACTCTGAATAGTATTAGTTTGCGACATTTTTCTATTTTATGGTGCATTTTATTGCGAGGGTGCAAGAGTCCATTTTTAGGGTTCCGTACCGCCATTGGTAAAAACAGAACCCATAAAAGATAGAACGTTTGTCTGATAGAATATTTGCCAAGCAAAACCCTTTTAACAAGTTCATAATCCCAACTAATATTATAAATGCGAAAGTAACTCTGTCTGTCTGTCTGTCTGTTACGCTTTCCCGCTTAAACCTCGCAACCGATTTTGATGAAATTTGGCATAGAGATAGTTTGAGTCCCAGGAAAGAACATAGGATAGTTTTTATCCCGGTTTTTGAAACAGGGACGCGCGCGATAAAGTTTTTCTGTGACAGACAAAATTCCACGCGGGCGAAGCCGCGGGCGGAAAGCTAGTAAGTGTATAAAAGGATTCAAATAATTTAAAACTTTAGTAGTAATTAAAGTTTCTAAATCAGCACAATAAAATTACATTTCTGATTCCCAAACCGTTTTACCAAAACT